>NW_027142070.1:435000-562259 GCF_036365525.1 Heterodontus francisci | reverse complement strand
TGTGGGGTAGGGGAGTGGGGGAGTGGAGTGGGGGAGGGGAGTGGGGGAGGGGAGTGTGGTAGGGGTGTATTGACGGGGGGTTGGGTAGGGGAGTCGGGTCGGGGAGTTGTGGAGGGGAGTGCGGTATGCGAGTGGAGTGTGGGAGGGGATTTGGGGGAGGGGATTGGGGGTAGGGGATTTGGGGTAGGGGATTTGGGGTACAGAATTTGGGGTACGGAATTTGGGGGAGGGGAGTGGGGGAGGGCAGTGGGGGAGAGGGAGTGGGGGAGGAGTGTGCGGAGGAGTGTGGGGAGGAGTGTGGGGGAGGTTAGTGTGGGAGGGGATTGGGGGAGCGGGGTGGGGGAGCGGGGTGGGGGAGGGGAGTGTGGTAGGGGGTGTGGGGACGGGGGGAGGGGAATGGGGGAGGGGAGTGGGGACGGGTGTTGCAGAGAGGAGAGGTGAGGATAGTGGGGTAGAGGTGTGGGGGAGGGGACTAGGGGAGGGGCATGGGTGTGGGAAGTGGGGTTGGGGTGTGGGGGGTGGGGAGTGTGATCGGGTGAGTGGGGTCGGGTGAGTGGCGTCGGGTGAGTGCGGTCATGGAGTGGGGTCGTGGAGTGCGGTCGGGGAGTGGGGTCGGGGAGTGGGGTAGGGGTGTGGGGTATGGGAGTCGGGTAGCGGAGTGGGGGAGGGGAGTGTGGTAGGGGTGTGGTGA
Source organism: Heterodontus francisci (assembly GCF_036365525.1). Lineage (NCBI taxonomy): Eukaryota > Metazoa > Chordata > Chondrichthyes > Heterodontiformes > Heterodontidae > Heterodontus > Heterodontus francisci. The sequence goes on along the minus strand of NW_027142070.1, from coordinate 561,568 downwards.
CGGGGGGTTGGGTAGGGGAGTCGGGTAGGGGAGTTGTGGAGGGGAGTGCGGTATGTGAATGGAGTGGGGGCGGGGATTTGGGGGAGGGGATTTGGGGAGGGGATTTGGGGTAGGGATTTGTGGAAGGGGATTTGGGGTAGGGGAGTGGGGAGGAGAGTGGGGGTGGGGATGGGGGAGTGGAGTTGGGGAGTGGAGTGGGGGAGTGGAGTGGGAGAGGGTAGTGGGGGAGGGTAGTTGGGGAGGATAGTGGGGGATGGGAGTGGGGGATGGGAGTGCGGTAGGGGAATTGGGGCAGGGGATTTGGGGAGGGGAGTGTGGGAGGGGAGTGTGGTGGGGTATTTGGGGGAGGGCAGTGGGAGTGGGGAGTAGGGGAGGGGTGTGGAGAGGAGTGTGGGGAAGAGTGCGTGGTAGGGGAGTTGAGTGGGGAGGGGAGTTGGGGAGGGGAGTGGTGGAGGGGAGTGGGGAAGGGGAGTTAGGGGAGTTGAGGAGGGGTTGTGGGGGAGGGGAGCTTGGGAGGGGAGTGGGGGAGGGGAGTGGGGGAGGGGAGTGGTGGAGGGGAGTGGGGGAGGGGAGTGTGGGGTGGGGGAGTTGAGGCAGGGAGTGGGGCGAGATGTGGGGGAGGGTTGTTGCCTCGAGGAGAGGGGTGGAGAGTGGGTCGAGGTGTGGAGGAGGGGAGTTGGGGAGGTGCGTGGGGGAGGCGAGTGGGGTTTGGGTAGTCAGGGAATGGATTGAGGGACAGGGAGTGGGTTAGGGGAGTGGTGTAGGTGAGTGGGGGTGGGGAGAGGTTATGGGAGTTTTGGAGGGGAGTGGGGTAGGGGAGTGGTGGGGCTAGTGGGGGAGCAGAGTGGTGCAGGGGAGTGGAGTAGGGGAGGACTGTCAGGAGATGGAGGGAAGGGGAGTTGGGGAGGGGAGTTGTGGAGGGGCGTGGGGTAGGCCATAGCGGTAGGGTAGTGGGCGAGGGGTGTGGGGGAGGTGGAGTGGGGGAGGGGAGTGGGCGAGTGGAGTGGGGGAGTGGGGAAGGGGTGTGGGGATGGGTGTGGGGGAGGGGAGTGGGGGAGGGCGTCTGGTAGGGGAGTTTGGAGGGAAGTGCGGTGGGGTAGTGGGGTAGGGGAGTGGAGGAGGGGGTGGGGGTGCAGAGTGGTGTCGGGGAGTGTGGTAGGGGTGGGCTGAAAGGAGGTGGAGGGAAGGGAGTGGGGAGGGGATTTGGGTAGTGGGGCAGTGAGGAGATGGAGGGAAGGGGGTGGGAGAGGGGAATGGGGGAGGGGAGTGGGGGAGGGGTGTGTGTTATGTGAGTGGGGTAGGGGAGTGGGGGAGTGGAGTGAGGTAGGGGTATGGGGAGGCGAGTGGGGGAAGGGAGTGGGGAGGGGAGTGGGGCAAGGTAGTGGGTGCGTTAACTGGGGGAGTGGAGTGAGGTAGGGCAGTGCGGGAGGGGAGTGGGGTATGGGTATGGGGTGGGGAGTGAGGTAGGAGAAATGGGAGGGGAGTGGGGGAGGGAAGTGGGGGAGGGAAATGGGGAGGGGAGTGGGGAGGGGAGTGGGTAAGGTAGTGGGAGGGGTAACTGGTGGAGTGGAGTGAGGTAGGGCAGTGGGGGAGGGCAGTGGCGTAGGGGATCTGGGTACTGGAGTGCAGTGAGGAGGTGGCGGGAAGGGGAGTGGGGTAGGGGAGTGGGGTAGGAGAGGTGGGTATGGGAGTATGGGAGGGGTGTGAGAGAGGAGATTGGCGATGGGACTGGGGTAGTGGACTGGGGTAGGGGAGTAGGGTAGGGGTGTAGGGTAGGGGTGTGGGGTCAGGTTTGGGGTAGGGGAGAGGGGTAGGGGTGTTGTGGAGGGGGGTGCGGTTAGGGAGTGGGGGAGGGTAGTGGGGGAGGGTAGTGGGGGATGGGAGTGTGGTGGAGTCGTGCAGTGAGGATGTGGAGGTAAGCGGAGTGGGGTAGCGGAGTGGATGAGGGGAGTTGGGAGGGGAGTGGGGGAGGTTAGTGTGGGGAGGGGAGTGGGGGAGATTAGTGAGTGAGGGGAGTGGGGGAGGGGAGTTTGGGAGTGGGGGAGGGGATTGGGGGAGGCAAGAGCGGGAGGGGAGTGGGGAGGGGAGTGGGGAGGCGAGTGGGGGAGGTTGGTGTGGGAGGTGAGTGGGGAGGGGCGTGGGGAGCGAGTGGGGAAGGTTAGTGTGGGAGGTGAGTGAGGAGGGGAGTGGGGAGGGGAGTGAGGAGGGCAGTGGGGGAGGGGAGTGGGGAGGGGAGTGGGGAGGGGAGTGCGGAGGGGAGTGCGGAGGGGAGTGGGGGAGGTTAGAGTTGTAGGGGAGTTGGAGGGGAGTGAGGGAGGGGAGTGTGGGAGGAGACTGGGCGAGGGAGTTGGGAAGGGGAGTGGGGGAGGAGAGTGGGGGACAGGGAGTGGGTTAGGGGAGTGGTGTAGGTGAGTGGGGGTGGGGAGAGGGTATGGGAGTTTTGGAGGGGAGTAGGGTAGGGAGTGGTGAGGCTAGTGGGGATCAGAGTGGTGTAGGGGAGTTGAGTAGGGGAGCGCTGGAAGGAGGTGGAGGGAAGGGGAGTTGGGGAGGGGAGTGGGCTTGGGGAGTGGGGGTGCGGATTGGGGGAGGGGAGTGTGGGAGGGGAGTGGGGGTGGTATGTGGGGAGGGGTTTGGGGGAGGGGAGTGGGGGAGGGCGTCTGGTAGGGGAGTTTGGGAGGGAGGTGCGGTGGGGTAGTGGGGTAGGGGAGTGGAGGAGGGGGTGGGGGTGCAGTGTGGTGTCGGGAAGTGTGGTAGGGGTGGGCTGTAAGGAGGTGGAGGGAAGGGGAGTGGGGACGGGAGTTGGGTAGGGGTGCAGTGAGGAGATGGAGGGAAGGGGAGTGGGAGAGGGGAATGGGGGAGTGGAGTGGGGTAGGGTGTGTGTTAGGTGAGTGGGGTGGGGAGTGGGGGAGGGAAGTGGGGGTGGTGTGTGGGGAGGGGTTTGGGGGAGGGGAGTGGGGGAGGGCGTCTGGTAGGGGAGTCTGGGAGGGAGGTGCGGTGGGGTAGTGGGGTAGGGGAGTGGAGGAGGGGGTGGGGGTGCAGGGTGGTGTCGGGAAGTGTGGTAGGGGTGGACTGTAAGGAGGTGGAGGGAAGGGGAGTGGGGACGGGAGTTGGGTAGGGTGCAGTGAGGAGATGGAGGGAAGGGGAGTGGGAGAGGGGAATGGGGGAGTGGAGTGGGGTAGGGTGTGTGTTAGGTGAGTGGGGTGGGGGAGTGGGGGAGGGAAGTGGGGACGGGGGTGGGGAGGGGATTGGGGAGGGGATTGTAGAGGGGAGTGGGGTAGGGGAGTGGGGTAGGAGAGGTGGGTAGGGGAGTATGGGAGGGGTGTGAGGTAGGGGATTGGCGACGGGACTGGGGTAGTGGAATGGGGTAGGGGAGTGGGGTAGGGGAGTGGGGGTGGGGAGAGGGTAGGGGAGTTTTGGAGAGAAGCGGGGTAGGGGATTGGTGGGGCTAGTGGGGGATCAGAGTGTTGTAGGGGAGTGGAGTAGAGGAGGGCTGTAAGGATGTGGAGGGCAGGGGAGTAGGGGAGGCGATTTGGTAAGGGGACTGGGGGAGGCGATTGGTAATGGGACTGGGGAGGCGATTTGGGGAGGGGAGAGGGGGAGGGGAGGGGAGTGGGGGAGGGATGTGCGGTGGGGTAGGGGAGTAGAGGAGGGGAGTGGGAGTGCAGAGTGGTGTCGTGGAGTCTGGTAGGGGTGTGCTGTCAGGAGGTGGAGGGAAGGGGAGTGGGAGTGGAGTTGGGTCGGAGGGGAGTGGGTGAGGGGAATGGGGAGGGGAGTGGGGGAGAGGAGTGGGGGAGGGGAGTGGGGGAGGGGAGTGGGAGAGGGAGTGGGGGTGGGGTGTGTGTTATGTGAGTGGGGGAGTGGAGTGAGGTAGGGGTATGGGGTGGGGAGTGAGGTAGGAGAATGTGGAGGGGAGTGGGGGAGGGAAGTGGGGAGGGGAGTGGGGAGGGGAGTGGGGAGGGGTGTGGGGTAGGGGAGGGCAGCGATGAGGTGGAGTGAAGGGGAGTAACGTGGGGAGTGGGGGGAGGGCAGTGGCGTTGGGGAGTTGGGTAGGGGAGAGCAGTCAGGAGGAGAAGGAAGGGGAGAAGGGGTGGTGAGTGTGGGAGAGAAGTGAGTTAGGGGAGTGGGGTCGGGGAGTGGGAAAGTGGAGTGGGATAGGAGAGTGGGGTAGGATAGTGGGGTAGGGGAGCGCAGTGAGGTGGTGGAGGGAAGGGGAGTGGGGGTGTGTAGTGGGGGAGGGGTGTAGTGGGGGAGTGGGGTAGGGGAGTGGGGTAGGGGAGTGGGATAGGGAGCTGGGTAGGGGAGCGCAGGGAGGAGGTGGAGGGACGGGGAATCAGGGAGGGGAGTGGTGGAGGTATGTGGGTAGGGAATTGGGTACTGGAGTGCAGTGAGGAGGTCGAGGGAAGGGGAGTGGGGTAGGGGAGGGGGTTAGGAGAGGTGGGTAGGGAAGTGTGGGAGGGGAGTGAGGTAGGGGATTGGCAACGGGACTGGGGTAGTGGAATGGGGTAGGGGAGTGGGGTAGGGGTGTGGGGTAGGGGAGTGGGGTCGGGGTGTCGTGGAGGGGTGTGCGATTGGGGAGTGGGGGAGGGTAGTGGAGGAGGGTATGTGTAGGATGGGAGTGCGGTAGAGTAGGGCAGTGAGGAGGTGGAGGTAAGCAGAGTTGGGTAGGGTGCATGGTAGGGGAGTGGGCGAAGCGAGTTGGGAGGGTAGTGGGGGAGGTTAGTGTGTGAGGGGTGTGGGGGAGGGGAGTGGGGGAGGGGAGTGGGGAGGGGAGGGGAGAGGTGGAGCGGAGTGCGGTAGGGGTGTGGGGTAGGGGAGTGAGGGAGGGTAGTGGGGGATGGAGTGTGGTAGGGGAGGGCAGTGAATAGGTGCAGGAAGCGCAGAGGTGGACTGGAGTGGGGGGAGGGGAGTGGGAATGTGGAGTGAGATAGGGGTATGTGGAGTGGGATAGGGAAGTGGGATAGGGGAGCGCAGTGAGGAGGTGGAGGGAAGGGGAGTGTGTAAGTGGAGTGGAGCAGGTGTGCGGGGTAGGGAGTTTGGTTGTGGAGGGAAGGGGAGTGGGGGAGGGTTGTGAGATAGGAGAGTTGGGGAGCGGAGTGGGGGATGGGAGTGGGGGAGGAGAGTGGGGGAGGAGAGTGGGGGAGGAGAGAGGGGAAGAGAGTGGGGGAGTGGAGAGTGGGGGAGGGGAGAGTGGGAGGGGAGAGGGGTAGGGGAGTGGGGGAGGGGAGTGGGGGAGGGGAGTGGGGAGGGTTGTGGGGAGGTTAGTGCGGGAGGGGAGCGGGTGTGGGGATCTGGGGAGGTGAGTGAGGGTGTGGAGTGTGGGAGGAGAGTGGGATAGGGGTGTTGGGGAGAGGAGGGGAGTGGTGGAGGGGAGTGGGGGAGGGGAGTGGGGGAGGGGTGTGGGGAGGGTTGTGGGGGAGGTTAGTGCGGGAGGGGAGCGGGTTGTGGGGATCTGGGGAGGTGAATGAGGGTGTGGAGTGTGGGAGGAGAGTGGGTTAGGGGAGTTGGGGAGAGGAGGGGAGTGGTGGAGTGGAGTGGGGGAGGGGAGTGGGGGAGGGGAGTGGGGGAGGGGAGAGAGGTAGGGATATGGGGTGGGGAGTGAGGGAGGAGAACGTGGAGGGGAGTGGGGGAGGGAAGTGAGGAGGGGAGTGCGGAGCGGTGTGGGGTAGGGGAGGGCAGTGATGAGGTGGAGTGAAGGGGAGTCGCGTGGGGAGTGGGGGAGGGCAGTGCCGTTGGGGAGTTGGGAAGGGGAGGGCAATGAGGAGGAGAAGGAAGGGGAGTAGGGGAGGTGAGTGGGGTAGGGGAGCGCAGTGAGATGGTTGAGGTAAGGGGAGTGAGGGTGTGGAGTGGGGGTGTGGAGTGGGGGAGGGGTGTAGTTTCGGGGAGTGGGGTAGGGGGGTGGGATAGGGGAGTTGGGTAGGGGAGCGCTGGGAGGAGCTGGAGGGAAGGGGAATGAGGGAGGGGCATGGTGGAGGTGTGTGGGTAGGGGAGCTGGGTGCTGGAGTGCAGTGAGGAGGTGGAGGGAAGGGGAGTGGGGTCGGGGAGGGGGTTAGGAGAGGTGGGTAGGGAAGTGTGGGAGGCGAGTGAGGTAGGGGATTGGCAACGGGACTGGGGTAGTGGAATGGGGTAGGGGAGTGGGGTAGGGGTGTTGGCTAGGGGTGTAGGGTCGGGGTGTTGTGGAGGGGTGTGCGTTTGGGGAGTGGGGGACGGTAGTTTGGGATGGCAGTGTGGTAGAGTAGGGCAGTGAGGAGGTGGAGGTAAGCGGAGTTGGGTAGGGGTGTGTGGTAGGGGATGTGGGCGAGGGGAGTTGGGAGGGGGAGTGGGGGTGGTTAGTGTGAGAGGCGTGTGGGGGAGAGGAGTGGGGGAGTGGAGTGCGGTAGGGGAGTGGGGTAGGGGAGTGCGGGAGGGTAGTGGGGGATGGGAGTGTGATAGGGGAGGGCATTGAAGAGGTGCAGGGAAGCGCAGAGGTGGACTGGAGAGGGGGGAGGGGTGTGTTGGAGGGGGTGTGCTAGGGGAAGGGGTTAGGGGAATGGGTGAGGGGAGTGGGGTAGCGGAGTTGGGGAGGGAGTGAGTAATGGGAGTCGTGTAGGGGAGTGGGAATGTGGAGTGGGATAGGGGAATGTGGAGTGGGATAGGGGAGTGGGATAGGGGAGTGCAGTGAGGAGGTGGAGGGAAGGGGAGTGTGTAAGTAGAGCTGGTGACGTGTGCGGGGTAGGGGAGGTGGGTTGTGGAGGGAAGGGGAGTGGCGGAGGTGTGTGAGGTAGGAGAGTTGGGGAGCGGAGTGGGGGAGGGGAGTGGGGGAGGGGAGTGGGGGAGGGGAGTGGGGGATGGGAGTGGGGGAGGAGAGTGGGGAGGAGAGTGGGGGAGGAGAGAGGGGGAAGAGAGTGGGGGAGGGGAGAGTGGGGGAGGGGAGAGGGGGAGGGGAGAGGGGTAGGGGAGTGAGGGAGGGGAGTGGGGGATGGGAGTGGGGGAGGGGTGTGGGGAGGGTTGTGGGGGAGGTTAGTGCGGGAGGGGAGCGGGTGTGGGGATCTGGGGAGGTGAGTGAGGGTGTGGAGTGTGGGAGGAGAGTGGGATAGGGGAGTTGGGGAGAGGAGGGGAGTGGTGGAGGGGAGTGGGGGAGGGGAGTGGGGGAGGGGAGTGGGGGAGGGAGAGAGGTAGGGGTATGGGGTGGGGAGTGAGGGAGGAGAATGTGGAGGGGAGTGGGGGAGGGAAGTGAGGAGGGGAGTGCGGAGCGGTGTGGGGTAGGGGAGGGCAGTGATGAGGTGGAGTGAAGGGGAGTCGCGTGGGGAGTGGGGGAGGGCAGTGGCGTTGGGAGTTGGGTAGGGGTGGGCAGTGAGGAGGAGAAGGAAGGGGAGAAGGGGAGGTGAGTGGGGTAGGGGAGCGCAGTGAGGTGGTTGAGGTAAGGGGAGTGGGGGTGTGGAGTGGGGGTGTGGAGTGGGGGAGGGGTGTAGTTTAGGGGAGTGGGGTAGGGGAGTGGGATAGGGGAGTTGGGTAGGGGAGCGCTGGGAGGAGCTGGAGGGAAGGGGAATGAGGGAGGGGCATGGTGGAGGTGTGTGGGTAGGGAGCTGGGTACTGGAGTGCAGTGAGGAGGTGGAGGGAAGGGGAGTGGGGTCGGGGAGGGGGTTAGGAGAGGTGGGTAGGGAAGTGTGGGAGGCAAGTGAGGTAGGGGATTGGCAACGGGACTGAGGTAGTGGAATGGGGTAGGGGAGTGGGGTAGGGGTGTTGGGTAGGGGTGTGGGGTCGGGGTGTTGTGGAGGGGTGTGCGTTTGGGGAGTGGGGGACGGTAGTTTGGGATGGGAGTGTGGTAAGGTAGGGCAGTGAGGAGGTGGAGGTAAGCGGAGTTGGGTAGGGGTGTGTGGTAGGGGAGTGGGCGAGGGGAGTTGGGAGGGGAGTGGGGAGGTTTTTTGAGAGGGGTGTGGGGGAGGGGAGTGGGGGAGTGGAGTGCGGTAGGGGAGTGGGGTAGGGGAGTGCGGGAGGGTAGTGGGGGATGGGAGTGTGATAGGGGAGGGCAGTGAAGAGGTGCAGGGAAGCGCAGAGGTGGACTGGAGAGGGGGGAGGGAGTGTTGGAGGGGGTGTGCTAGGGGAAGGGGTTAGGGGAATGGGGGAGGGAGTGGGGTAGCGGAGTTGGGGAGGGGAGTGAGTAATGGGAGTCGTGTAGGGGAGTGGGAATGTGGAGTGGGATAGGGGAATGTGGAGTGGGATAGGGGAGTGGGATAGGGGAGTGCAGTGAGGAGGTGGAGGGAAGGGGAGTGTGTAAGTGGAGCGGGTGACGTGTGCGGGGTAGGGGAGGTGGGTTGTGGAGGGAAGGGGAGTGGCGGAGGTGTGTGAGGTAGGAGAGTTGGGGAGCGGAGTGGGGTAGGGAGTGGGGGAGGGGAGTGGGGGAGGAGAGTGGGGGAGGAGAGGGGGAGGAGAGTGGGGGAGGGGAGAGTGGGGGAGAGGAGAGTGGGGGAGGGGAGAGTGGGGGAGGAGAGAGTGGGGGAGGGGAGTGTGGGGGAGGAGAGTGGGGGAGGGGAGAGTGGGGGAGGAGAGAGGGGGAGGAGAGAGGGGGAGGGGAGAGGGGGAAGTGAGTGGGGGAGGGGAGTGGGGGAGGGGGCGGGTGAGGGGAGCTGGTAGGGGAGAGTGGGAGGGGAGTGGGGGAGGGGAGTTGACGAGGGGAGTGGGGGAGGGGAGTTGACGAGGGGTGTGGCGGAGGGGAGTTGACGAGGGGTGTTACGGAGGGGAGTGGAATGAGGGGAGTGGAGTAGGGGAGTGGGGGAGGGGAGTGGGGGAGGGGAGTTGACGAGTGGTGCGGGGGAGGGGAGTGGGGGAGGGGAGCGGGGGAGGTGCGTTGGGGAGGGGAGTTGGGGAGGGGGAGGGGGAAGGGGATTAGCGGAGAGGAGAGGGGGAAGGGAGTGGGGTGGAGGTGTGGGAGAGGGGAGTGGGGGACAGGAATAGGGAGGGGAGTGGGGGACAGGAAATGGGTAGGGGAGTGGCATCAGTGAGTGGGGGCTTGGAGAGGGGAGTGGAGTGGGGGAGGGGAGTGGAGCGAATGGGAGTTGGGGAGTGGAGTGGGGGAGGTGTGTGAGGTAGGAGAGTTGGGTAGTGGAAGGCAGTGAGGAGGTGGAGGGGAGGGGAGTGGGCTAGGAAAGTTGGGGAGCGGACAGCGGTAGGGGAGGGGAGTGGGGGAGCGGAGGTGTGGGGGGTAGCGGAGTGGGGTAGCAGAGTGGGGTAGCGGAGTGGGGTAGTGGAGTGGGGTAGCGGAGTGGGGTAGCGGAGTGGGGTAGCAGAGTGGGGTAGCGGAGTGGGGTAGTGGAGTGGGGTAGCGGAGTGGGGCAGTGGAGTGGGGCAGGGGAGTGTGGCAGGGGGTTGGGGCAGCGGGTGAGGTGTCAGGGAGTGGGAGAGGGGAGTGGGGCAGGGGAGTGGGGCAGCGGGTGTGGTGTAAGGGAGTGGGGGAGGGGAGTGGGAGTGGGGGAGGGGAGTGGGGTTGGGGAGTGGGGTTTGGGGTAGTGGGGTTGGGGGAGTGCGGTTGGGGGTGTGGGGAAGGGGGTGTGGGGTTTGGGGAGTGGGGTTTGGGGAGTGGGGTTTCGGGAGTGGGGTTTGGGGAGTGGGGCTGGGGCGTGGGGCTGGGGAGTGGGGCCGGACGAGTGCGAACGGGGACTGGGGTCGGGGAGTGGGATAGGGGAGATGTGGAGGGGAGTGCGGTAGGGGAGTGGGGTAGGGGACTGCGGGAGGGTAGTGGGGGATGGGAGTGTGGTAGGGAAGGGCTGTGAAGAGGTGCAGGGAAGCGCAGAGGTGGACTGGAGTGGGGGGAGGGGAGTGTGGGAGGGGGTGGGCTAGGGGAGTGGGTGAGGGGAATGGGGATGGGAGTGGGGTAGTGGAGTTGGAAAGGGTAGTGGGGGAGGGGAGTGGGGGTGGGGAGTGGGGGTGGGGAAGTGGGGAGTGGGGGTGCGGAGTGGGGGTGTGGAGTGGGGGAGCGGAGTGGGGGAGCGGGGTAGGGGAGAGGGGTAGGGGAGCGGGGTAGGGGAGTTGTGAAGGGGAGTGAGGTATGGGAGTGAGGGAGTGGAGTGGGGTACGAGAGTGGGGGAGTGGATTGGGGTACGAGAGTAGGGTAGGGGAGTGGGGGGAGGGGGAGTGTGGTACGGGAGTGGGGGAGGGGAGTGGAGGATGGGAATGGGTGAGGAGAGTGGAGTGGGGCAGGAGGTGGGGGAGGGAAGTGGGGGAGGGGTGTTCAGGAGGAGAGTGGCAGAGGAGAGAGGGGGAGGGGAGTGTCGGAGGGGAGGGGAGTGGGGAGGGGTGTGTGGAGGTTAGTGTGGGAGGGGAGCGGGGGAGGGGAGTTGTGGAGGTGAGTGAGGGAGTAGAGTGTGGTAGGAGAGTGGCGGAGGGACGTGAGGGAGGGGAGTGGGGGAGGGGAGTGTGGAGAGGAGTTGACGAGGGGTGTGGGGGAGTGGTGTGGGGGAGGGGTGTGGGGGAGGGGAGTAGAGTAGGGGAGTGGAGTAGGGGTGTTTGTGATGGGAGTGGGGGAGGGGAGTGGGGGACGGGAGTGGGGGAGGGGAGTGGGGGAAGGGAGTGTGGGAGGGGAGGGGAAGGGGAGGGGGAAGGGGAGTGGTTTCGGGGAGTGGGGGTAGGGGAGTGGGATAGGGGAGTTGGGTAGGGGAGCGCTGCGAGGAGCTGGAGGGAAGGGGAATGAGGGAGGGGCATGGTGGAGGTGTGTGGGTAGGGGAGCTGGGTACTGGAGTGCAGTGAGGAGGTGGAGGGAAGGGGAGTGGGGTCGGGGAGGGGGTTAGGAGAGGTGGGTAGGGAAGTGTGGGAGGCGAGTGAGGTAGGGGATTGGCAACGGGACTGGGGTAGTGGAATGGGATAGGGGAGTGGGGTAGGGGTGTTGGGTAGGGGTGTAGGGTCGGGGTGTTGTGGAGGGGTGTGCGTTTCGGGAGTGGGGGACGGTAGTTTAGGATGGGAGTGTGGTAGAGTAGGGCAGTGAGGAGGTGGAGGTAAGCGGAGTTGGGTAGGGGTGTGTGGTAGGGGAGTGGGCGAGGGGAGTTGGGAGGGGAGTGGGGGTGGTTAGTGTGAGAGGCGTGTGGGGGAGGGGAGTGGGGGAGTGGAGTGCGGTAGGGGAGTGGGGTAGGGGAGTGCGGGAGGGTAGTGGGGGATGGGAGTGTGATGGGGAGGGCATTGAAGAGGTGCAGGGAAGCGCAGAGGTGGACTGGAGAGGGGGGCGTGGAGTGTTGGAGGGGGTGTGCTCGGGGAAGGGGGTTAGGGGAATGGGGGAGGGAGTGGGGTAGCGGAGTTGGGGAGGGGAGTGAGTAATGGGAGTCGTGTAAGGGAGTGGGAATGTGGAGTGGGATAGGGGAATGTGGAGTGGGATAGGGGAGTGGGATAGGGGAGTGCAGTGAGGAGGTGGAGGGAAGGGGAGTGTGTAAGTGGAGCTGGTGACGTGTGCGGGGTAGGGGAGGTGGGTTGTGGAGGGAAGGGGAGTGGCGGAGGTGTGTGAGGTAGGAGAGTTGGGGAGCGGAGTGGGGGAGGGGAGTGGGGGAGGGGAGTGGGGGAGGAGAGTGGGGGAGGAGAGGGGGAGGAGAGTGGGGGAGGGGAGAGTGGGGGAGAGGAGAGTGGGGGAGGGGAGAGTGGGGGAGGAGAGAGTGGGGGAGGGGAGAGTGGGGGAGGAGAGTGGGGGAGGGGAGAGTGGGGGAGGAGAGAGGGGGAGGAGAGAGGGGAGGGGAGAGGGGGAAGTGAGTGGGGGAGGGGAGTGGGGGAGGGGGCGGGTGAGGGGAGCTGGTAGGGGAGAGTGGGAGGGGAGTGGGGGGAGGGGAGTGGGTGAGGGGAATGGGGGATGGGAGTGGGGTAGTGGAGTTGGGAAGGGTAGTGGGGGAGGGGAGTGGGGGTGGGGAGTGGGGGTGCGGAGTGGGGGTGCGGAGTGGGGGTGCGGAGTGGGGGAGCGGAGTGGGGGAGCGGGGTAGGGAGAGGGGTAGGGGAGCGGGGTAGGGGAGTTGTGAAGGGGAGTGAGGTATGGGAGTGGGGGAGTGGAGTGGGGTACGAGAGTGGGGGAGTGGATTGGGGTACGAGAGTAGGGTAGGGGAGTGGGGGAGGGGAGTGTGGTACGGGAGTGGGGGAGGGGAGTGGAGGATGGGAATGGGTGAGGAGAGTGGAGTGGGGCAGGAGGTGGGGAGGGAAGTGGGGGAGGGGTGTTCAGGAGGAGAGTGGCGGAGGAGAGAGGGGGAGGGGAGTGTCGGAGGGGAGGGGAGTGGGGAGGGGTGTGTGGGAGGTTAGTGTGGGAGGGGAGCGGGGTAGGGGAGTTGGGGAGGTGAGTGAGGGAGTAGAGTGTGGTAGGAGAGTGGCGGAGGGACGTGAGGGAGGGGAGTGGGGGAGGGGAGTGTGGGAGAGGAGTTGACGAGGGGTGTGGGGGAGTGGTGTGGGGGAGGGGTGTGGGGGAGGGGAGTGGAGTAGGGGAGTGGGGTAGGGGTGTTTGTGATGGGAGTGGGGGAGGGGAGTGGGGGAGGGGAGTGGGGGACGGGAGTGGGGGAGGGGAGTGGGGGAGGGGAGTGGGGGAGGGGAGGGGAAGGGAAGGGGGAAGGGGAGTGGTTTTGGGGAGTGGGTAGGGGTGTGAGTAGGAGAGTTGAGGTAGGGGAATGCGGGAGCGTAGTGGGGGATGGGAGTGTGGTAGGGGAGGGCAGTGAAGAGGTGCAGGGGAGCGCAGAGGTGGACTGGTGTGGGGGGAGGGGTGTGTGGGACGGGGTGGCTAGGGGAGGGTGGCTAGGGGAGGGGGGTAGGGGAATGGTGGAGTGGAGAGGGGTAGTGGAGTTGGGGAGGGGAGTGAGTTAGGGTTGTGGGGTAGGGAAGTGGAAAGTGGAGTGGGATAGGGGAGCGCAGTGAGGAGGTAGAGGGAAGGGGAGTGGGTGACTGGAGTTGGGGACGTGTGTCGGGTCGGGGAGTTGGGTTGAGGAGGGCAGTGAGGAGGTGCAGGGAAGCGGAGTGTTGGACGGGAGGGGAGTGGGGGACGGGAGTGGGGAGGGGAGTGGGGGAGGGGAGAGGGGGAGGGGAGAGGGTGAGCGGAGTGGTGTAGGGAGTGGTGTAGGGGAGTTGTGGATGGGAGTTAGGTATGGGAGTGGGGGTGTGGAGTGGGGGAGGGGAGTGGGGAAGCGGAGTGGGGGCGGGGAGTGGGGTGGGGTAGAGGAGTGGGGAGGGGAGTGGGGGAGGGGAGTGGGGTGGGGTAGAGGAGTGGGGGAGGGGAGGGGGTGAGGGGAGTGGGGGAGGGGAGGGTGTGAGGGAGTGGGGGAGGGGAGAGGGGGAGTGGAGTGGGGGAGTGGAGTGGGGGAGTGGAGTGGTGGTGGGGTGTGTGGTACGGGAGGGCAGTGAGGAGGTGCAGGGATGCGGAGTGGGGGAGGAGAGTGGGGGAGGGGAGTGGGGGAGGGGAGTGGGGGAGGAGAGTGGGGAGGAGAGTTGTGTAGGGAGTGGAGCAGGGGAGGGGGTGGGGGAGGGGAGTGGGGGAGGGGTGTTGGGGAGGAGAGTGGGCCGCGAGGAGAGAGGGGGAGGGGAGTGTCGGAGGGGAGCGGAGTGCGGAGGGGTGTGGGGGAGGTTAGTGTGGGAGGGGAGCGGGGGAGGGGATCTGGGGAGGTTGAGAGAGGGAGTAGAGTGTGGGAGGAGAGTGGCGGAAGGGAGTTAGGGAGGGGAGTGGGGGGGGGGGGGGGGGGGGGGGGGGGGGGGGGGGGGGGGGGGGGGGGGGGGGGGGGGGGGGGGGGGGGGGGGGGGGGGGGAGGGGGGGGGGGGGGGGGGGGGGGGGGGGGGGTGGGGGGGGGGGGGGGGGGGGGGGGGGGGGGGGGGGGGGGGGGGGGGGGGGGGGGGGGGGGGGGGGGGGGGGGGGGGGGGGGGGGGGGGGGGGTGGGGGGGGGGCGGGAGGGGGGGGGGGGGGGGGGGGAGGAGGGGGGGGGGGGGGGGCGGCGGGTGGGGGGGGGGGGGGGGGGTCGAGGGGGGGAGGGGGGAGGGGGGAGGGGGGGGGGGGGGGGGGGGGGGGGGGTGGCGGGAGGGGGGAGTGGGGGGGGGGAGGAGGGAGGGGGGGGGGGGGGGAGGGGGGGGGGGGAGGGGGGGGCGGCTGCGGTGGGAGGGGGGGGTGGGGGGGGGGGGGGGGGGGGGGGGGTGGGGGGGGGGGCGGGGGGGGGGGGGGAGGGGCGGGGGGGGGAGGCGGGAGGGGGGAGGGGGGGGAGGGGAGGGGGGCTGGGGGGGGGGGGGGGGAGGGGGGGGGGGGGGGGGGGGGGAGGGGGGGGGGGGGGGGGGGGGGGGGCGGGTGGGGAGGGCGGGGTGGGGGAGGGGAGTGGGGGGGGGGGGGTGGGGAGGGGGGGGGGGGGGGGGGTGGGGGTGGGGGGGGGAGGGGGGTCGGGAGGTGGGCGGGGGGGGGCGGGGAGGGGGAGGGGGAGGGGGGGGGGGGGCGAGGGGGGAGGGGGGGAGGGGGGGGGGGGAGGGGGGGGGGGGGGGGGGGTGGGGGGGGGGAGTGGGGGGGGGGAGTGGGGGGGGGGGGGGGGGGGGGGGGGAGGGGGTGGGGGGGGGGGGGAGGGTGAGGGGGGGGGGGGGGGGGGGTGAGGGGAGCGGGGGGGGGAGGGGGTGGGGGGGAGGAGGGGGGGGGGGGGGGAGTGGGGGGGGGGGGGGGGGGGAGGGGGAGTGGGGGGGGGGGAGGGGGGGGGAGGGGGGGGGGGGGACGGGGGGCGGGAGGGGGGGCGGGAGGGGAGTGGGGGACGGGGGGGGGGGGGGGGGGGGGGGAGGGGTGGGGGGAGGGGGGGGGGGGAGGGGGCTGGGGGGGGGGGGGGGGGGGGGGTCGGGGGGAGGGGGGGGGGGAGCGGGGGGGAGGTGGGGAGGGAGGGGGGTGGGGGGGGGGAGTGGGGGGGGGCGGGGGGGGGGAGTGGGGGGGGGGGTGGGGGGAGGGGGGGGGGGGGGGGGGGGGGGGGGGGGGGGGGGGGGGGGGGGGGGGGGGGGGGGGGGGGGGGGGGGGGGGAGGGGAGAGGGGGAGGGGAGTGGGGGAGTGGAGTGGGGGATGTGGGTTGACGAGGGGTGTGGGGAGGGGAGTGGTTTACGGGAGTTGGGGAGGGGAGTGGGGGAGGGGAGTTGACGAGGGGTGTGGGGGAGGGGAGCGGGGGAGGGGAGCGGGGCAGGGTAGTGGTGGAGGGGGCGGGGGACGGGAGCGAGGGAGGGGCGTTGGGGAGGGGAGTTGGGGGAGGGGCAGGGGGAAGGGGATTTGCGGAGAGGAGAGGGGGCAGGGAGTGGGTGGAGGAGTGGGAGAGGGGAGTGGGTTTGTGAGTGCGGTAAGGGAGTGAGGGAGGGGGTGGGGGACAAGGAATGGGTAGGGGGAGTGGCGTCAGTGAGTGGGGGCTTGGTGAGGTGAGTCGAGTGGGAGAGGGGAGTGGAGGGAATGGGAGTTGGGGAGTGGAGTGGGGGAGGTGCGTCAGGTAGGAGAGTTGGGTAGTGGAAGGCAGTGAGGAGGTGGAGGGGAGGGGAGTGG
Source organism: Heterodontus francisci (assembly GCF_036365525.1). Taxonomy (NCBI): domain Eukaryota; kingdom Metazoa; phylum Chordata; class Chondrichthyes; order Heterodontiformes; family Heterodontidae; genus Heterodontus; species Heterodontus francisci. Next base: position 546,114 of record NW_027142070.1, on the reverse strand, counting down.
GCTAGGAAAGTTGGGGAGCGGACTGCGGTAGGGGAGGGGTTGGGGGAGCGGAGTGGGGGTAGCGGAGTGGGGGTAGCAGAGTGGGGTAGCGGAGTGGGGCAGGGGAGTGGGTCAGGGGAGTGGAGCACGGGAGTGGAGCAGGGGAGTGGAGCAGGGGACTGGGGCAGGTGAGTGGGGCAGGGGTGTGGGGCAGTGGGTGAGGTGTCAGGGAGTGGGGAAGGGGAGTGGGGGAGGGGAGTGGGGAAGGGAGTGGGGCAGCGGGTGTGATGTCAGGGAGTGGGTGAGGGGAGTGGGGTTGGGGAGTGGGGTTTGGGGAGTGGGGTTTGGGGAGTGGGGTTTGGGGAGTGGGGCTGGGGAGTGGGGGTCGGGGAGTGGGCCGGGGAGTGGGGTCGGGGAGTGGGATCGGGGAGATGTGGAGGGGAGTGCGATAGGGGAGTGGGGGAGTGGAGAGCGGTAGTGGTGTGCGGTAGGGGAGTGGGGTAGGGGAGTGGGTGAGGGGAGTGGGGTGGGGAGTGGGGGTGCGTAGTGGGGGAGATGGGGTGCGGAGTGGGGGAGCGGAGTGAGGGAGTGGGGGAGTGGGGTAGGGGAGCGGGGTAGGGGAGTTGTTGAGGGGAGTGAGGTATGGGAGTGGGGGAGTGGAGTGGGGGGTACGAGAATGGGGGAGTGGAGTGGGGTACGAGATTGGAGTGAAGGGAGTGGGGAGGGGAGTGTGGTACGGGAGGGCAGTGAGGAGGTGCAGGGATGTGGAGTGGTGGACGGGAGTGGGGGAGGGGAGAGGGGGATGGGAGTGGGTGAGGAGAGTGGAGTGGGGGAGGGGCTGGGGGAGGGGAGTGGAGGAGGGGTGTTCGGGAGGAGAGTGTGGAGGGGAGCGGGGATGTGGTGAGGTTGGAGGTGAGTGAGGGAGTAGAGTGTGGTAGGAGGGTGGTGGAGGGCGTGAGGGAGGGGAGTGGGGGAGGGGAGTGTGGGAGGGGAGTTGATGAGGGGTGTGGGGGAGGGGTGTGGGGGAGGGATGTGAGGGAGGGGTGTGGTGGAGAGGAGCGGAGTAGGGGAGTGGGGTAGGGGAGTTTGTGATGGAAGTGGGGGAGGGGAGTGGGGGAGGGGAGTGGGAGAGGGGAGTGGGAAGGGGAGTGGTTTAGGGGAGTGGGGAGGGGCGTTGAGTTAGGGAGTGGGGGAGAGGAGTGGTGTGGTAATTTGGAGTGGTGTAGGGGAGTTGTAGAGGGAAGTGCGGTAGGGGAGTGGGGGCGTGGAGAGTGCGGTAGGGGAGTGGGATAGGGGAATGCCGGAGCGTAGTGGGGGATGGGAGTGTGTTAGGGAGGGCAGTGAAGAGATGCAGGGGAGCGCAGAGGTGGACTGGAGTGGGGGGAGGGGAGTGTGGGAGGGGTTGGCTAGGGGAGGGGGTTAGGGGAATGGTGGAGTGGAGAGGGGTAGTGGAGTTGGGGAGGGGAGTGAGTTAGGGAAGTGGGGTAGGGAAGTGGGAAAGTGGAGTCGGATAGGGCAGTGGGATAGGGGAGTGGGATAGGGGAGTGGGATAGGGGAGTGGGATAGGGGCAGTGGGATCGGGGAGCGCAGTGAGGAGGTGGAGGGAAGGGGAGTGGGGTGAGTCGAGTTGGGGAAGTGTGTGGGGTAGGGGAGTTGGGTGAGGAGGGCAGTGAGGAGGTGGAAGGAAGGGGAGTGGGGGAGGGGTGTGAGGTAGGCGAGTTGGGGAGCGGAGTGGGGGATGGGAGTGTAGTAGGGGAGGGCAGTGAGGAGGTGCAGGGAAGCGGAGTGTTGGACGGGAGGGGAGTGGGGGACGGGAGTGGGGGAGGGTGAGGGGGACGGAGGGGAGTGGGGGAGGAGTGTGGTGGGAGTGGAGTGGGCGAGGGGTGTGGGGGAGTGGAGTGGGGAAGTGGAGTGGGGGAGGGGAGTGGGCGAGGGGAGTGGGCGAGGGGAGTGGGGGAGGGGAAGGGGGAGGGTTGAGGGGCGGAGTGGGGGAGGGATTGGGGGAGCGGTGTGGTGTCAGGGAGTGGGGGAGGGGAGCGGGGGAGGGGAGCGGGGGAGGGGAGTGGGTTAGCGGAGTGGGGGAGGTGAGTGGGGTAGGGGAGTGGGGTTGGTGTGTGGTGATGGGGAGTGGGGTAGGGGATTGGTGGAGGGGAGTGCGGGAGTGGAGTACGGTAGGGGAGTGGGGTAGGGGAGTGGTGTAGGGGAGTGGGGTAGGGGTGTGCGTGAGGGTAGTGAGGGATGGGAGTGTGGTAGGGGAGGGCAGTGAAGAGGTGCAGGGAAGCGCAGAGGTGGACTGGAGTGGGGGGAGGTGAGTGTGGACGGGGTGGGCTAGGGGAGTGGGATAGGGGAATGGGATTGGGGAGCGCAGTGATGAGGTGGAGGGAAGGGGGAGGGGGTGACTGGAGTTGGGGACGTGTGTGGGGTAGGGGAGTTGGATTGTGGAGGGCAGTGAGGAGGTGGAGGGAAGGGGTAGTGGGGGAGGGATGTGAGGTAGGAGAGTTGGGGAGGGTGTTGGGAGTGGAGTGGGGGAACGGATTTGGGGAGCGGAGTGGGGTAGGGGAGTGGGGTAGGGGAGTTGTGGATGGGAATTAGGTATGGGAGTGGGGGTGTGGAGTGGGGAGGGGAGTGGGGTAGGGAGTGGGGTAGGGGAGTGGGTGGAGGGAGGGGAGTGGGGGAGGGGAGTGGGGTGGGTAGAGGAGTGGTGGAGGGATGGGCTGTTGAGGAGTGGAGGAGTGGAGTGGGGGAGTGGAGTGGGGCGAGTAGAGTGGGGGAGTGGAGTGGGGATGAGGAGTGTGGTAGGGGTGGGGCAGTGAGGAGGTGCAGGGATGCGGATTGGGGGAGGAGAGTTGTGTAGGGGAGTGGGGGAGCGGAGTGGGGGAGGAGAGTGGGGGAGTAGAGTGGGGGAGGAGAGTTGGGGAGGGGTGTTGGGGAGGAGAGTGGCGGAGGAGGGAGGGGGGAGGGGAGTGTCTGAGGGGAGCGGAGTGTGGAGGGGTGTGGGGGAGGTTAGTGTGGGAGGGGAGCGGGGGAGGGGAGCGGGGGGAGTGGAGCGGGGGAGGGGATCTGGGGAGGTGAGAGAGGGAGTAGAGTGTGGGAGGAGAGTGGCGGAATGGAGTTGGGGAGGGGAGTGGTGGAGGGGAGTGGGGGAGGGGGGTTGACGAGGGTGTGGGGTGGGGAGTGGGTTACGGAGCGGAGTAGGGGAGTGGGGGAGGGTAGTGGGGGAGGGGAGTTGACGAGGGGTGTGGGGGAGGGGAGTGGGGGAGGGGAGCGGGGGAGGGGAGCGGGGGAGCGGAGTGACGGAGGGGAGCGGGGGAGGGAGCGAGGGAGGGGCGTTGGGGAGGGGAGTTGGGGTGGAGGAGTGGGAGAGGGGGAGTGGGGTTTGTGAGTGCGGTAGGGGAGTGAGGGTGGGGGGTGAGGGACAGGGAATGGGTAGGGGAGTGGCGTCAGTGAGTGGGGGCTTGGAGAGGGGAGTGGAGTGGGGGAGGGGTGATGGGGAGGATGGGAGTTGTGGAGTGGAGTGGGGGAGGTGTGTGAGGTAGGAGAGTTGGTAGTGGAAGGCAGTGAGGAGGTGGAGGGGAGGGGAGTGGGCTAGGAAAGTTGGGGAGCGGACTGCGTTGGGGAGGTGGTGGGGGAGCGGAGTGGGGGAGCGGAGGGGTAGCAGAGTGGGGTAGCAGAGTGGGGCAGGGGAGTGGGGCAGGGGAGTGGGGCAGGGGAGTGGGGCAGGGGAGTGGATCATGGGAGTGGAGCAGGGGAGGGAGCAGGGGACTGGGGCAGGGGAGGGGAGTGGGGGAGGGGAGTGGGAAGGGGAGTGGGGCAGCGGGTGTGGTGTCAGGGAGTGGGGGGAGGGGAGTGGGGTTGGGAGTGGGGTTGGGGGAGTGGGGCTGGGGAGTGGGGCTGGGGCGTGGGGCTGGGGAGTGGGCTGGGAGTGGGGCCGGGGAGAGGGGCCGGGGAGAGGGGCCGGGGAGTGGGGTCGGGGAGTGGGGTCAGGGAGTGGGATCGGGGAGATGTGAAGGGGAGTGCGGAAGGGGAGTGCGATAGGGAGTGGGGGAGTGGAGAGCGGTAGTGGAGTGCGGTAGGGGAGTGGGGTAGGGAAGTGGGGGAGGGGAGTGGGGTAGGGGAGTGGGGGAGGGGAATGGGGGATGGGAGTGGGGTAGTGGGATTGGGTAGGGTAGTGGATGAGGGGAGTGCGGAGTGGGGGTGCGGAGAGGGGTGCGGAGTGGGGGAGTGGGGAGTGGGGCAGGGGAGCGGGGTAGGGGAGTTGTGGAGGGGAGTGATGTATGGGAGTGGGGGAGTGGAGTGGGGTATGAGAGTGGGGGAGTGGAGTGGGGTATGAGATTGGAGTAGGGGAGTGGGGGAGGGGAGTGTGGTACGGGAGGGCAGTGAGGAGGTGCAGGGATGCGGAGTGGTGGACGGGAGTGGGGGAGGAGAGTGGAGTGGGGGAGGAGGTGGGGGCGGGAAGTGGGGAGGGGTGTTCGGGAGGAGAGTGGCGGTGGAGAGAGGACGAGGGGAGTGTCGGAGGGGAGGGGAGTGGGAAGGGGTGTGTGTGAGGTTAGTGTGGGAGGGGAGCGGGGGAGGGGAGTTGGGGAGGTGAGTGAGGGAGTAGAGGGTGGTAGGAGTGTGGCGGAGGGCGTGGGGGAGGGGAGTGGGGGAGCGGAGTGGGGGAGGGGAGTGTGGAGAGGAGCGGAGTAGGGGAGTGGGGTAGGGGAGTTTGTGATGGGTGTGGGGGAGGGGGGTGGGGGAGGGGAGTGGGGGAGGGGAAGTGGGGGAGGGGAGTGGGAAGGGGAGTGATTTAGGGGAGTGGGGAGGGGAGTTGAGGTAGGGAGTGGGGGAGAGGAGTGGTGTAGTGATTTGGAGTGCTGTAGGGGAGTTGTGGAGGGGAGTGCGGTAGGGGAGTGGGGGTGGAGTGCGGTAGGGGAGTGGGTAGGGGAATGCAGGAGCGTAGTGGGGGATGGGAGTGTGTTAGGGGAGGGCAGTGAAGAGATGCAGGGGAGTGCAGAGGTGGACTGGAGTGGGGGGAGGTGAGTGTGGGAGGGTTTGGCTAGGGAGGGGGTTAGGGGAATGGTGGAGTGGAGAGGGGTACTGGAGTTGGGGAGGGGAGTGAGTTAGGGGAGTGGGGTAGGGAAGTGGGAAGTGGAGTCGGATAGGGGAGTGGGATAGTGGAGTGAGATAGGGGAGTGGGATAGGGGAGTGGGATAGGGGAGGGGATAGGGGAGCGCAGTGAGGAGGTGGAGGGAAGGGGAGTGGGTGAGTCGAGTTGGGGAGGTGTGTGGGGTAGCGGAGTTGGGTTGAGGAGGGCAGTGAGGAGATGGAGGGAAGGGCAGTGGGGAAAGGGTGTGAGGCAGGAGAGTTGGGGAGCGGAGTGGGGGATGGGAGTGTGGTAGGGGAGGGCAGTGAGGAGGTGCAGGGAAGTGGAGTGTTGGACGGGAGGAGAGTGGGGGAGGGGGAGTGGGGGAGGGGTGAGGGGGAGGGGATTGGGGGAGGGGAGTGGAGTGGGGAGGAGTGTCGGGAGTGGAGTGGGCGAGGGGTGTGGGGGAGGGGAAAGGGGGGAGGGTTGTGGGGCGGAGTGGGGGAGGGGAGTGGGTGAGGGGAGTGGGGGAGCCGGTGTGGTGTCAGGGAGTGGGGGAGGGGAGCGGGGGAGGGGAGCGGGGGAGGGGATTGGGGGAGGGGAGTGGGTTAGCGGAGTGGGGGAAGTGAGTGGGTAGGGGAGTGGGGTTGGGTGTGTGGTGATTGGGAGTGGGGTAGGGGAGTAGTGGAGGGGGGTGCGGTAGTGGAGTGCGCTAGTGGAGTGCGCTAGTGGAGTACGGTAGGGGAGTGGGGTAGGGGAGTGGTGTAGGGGAGTGGGGTAGGGAGTGTGCGTGAGGGTAGTGAGGGATGGGAGTGTGGTCGGGGAGGGCTGTGAAGAGGTGCAGGGAAGCGCAGAGGTGGACTGGGTGTGGGAAGGGGAGTGTGGGACGGAGTGGGCTAGGGGAGGGGGTTAGGGGAGTGGTGGAGTGGAGGAGGGGTAGTGGTGTTGGGGGAGGGGAGTGAGTTAGGGGAGTGGGGTAGGGAAGTGGGAAAGTGGAGTGGATAGGGCAGTGGGATAGTGGAGTGGGATAGGGGAGTGGATAGGGGAGCGCAGTGAGGAGGTGGAGGGAAGGGGAGTGGAGTGAGTGGAGTGGGTGAGGTGTGTGGGGTAGCGGAGTTGTGTTGAGGAGGGCAGTGAGGAGGTGGAGGGAAGGGGAGTGGGGGAGGGGTGTGAGGTAGGAGAGTTGGGGAGCGGAGTGGGGATGGGAGTGTGGTGGGGAGGGCAGTGTGGAGGAGAAGGAAGGGGAGTAGGGGAGGGGATTGGAGGACAGTGAAGAGGTGGAGGAAAGGATTGGGTGAGGGGAGTGGTGCATGGGAGGGCAGTGAGGATTTGGAGGGAAGGGATGCGGGTAAGGGGAGTGGGGGAGGGGAGTGGGGGAGTGGGGAGGGGAGAGGGGTAGGGGTGTTGGGGAGCGGAGTGGGGTAGGGTGTGTGGGATAGGGTGTGGGTGAGGGAGTGGGGGATGGAAGTGGGGGAGGGGAGTGGGGTACGGGAGCACAGTGAGGAGGTGCAGGGATACGGAGGAGTGGTGGACAGGAGGGGGGAGGGGGGCAGGGGAGGGGAGCAGGTGTGGGGTGTGGGGGAGGGAGTGGGGGAGGGGAGTTGTGAGGGGAGTTGGGAGAGGAGAGTGGGTAGGGAAGTGGGGAGGGGAGTGAGGGAGGGGTGTGAGGGAGGGGAAGTGAGGGAGGGGAGTTGACGAGGGGATTGAGGGAGGGGAGTGGGGGAGGGGAGTGGGGGTGGGGTGTGGGGGAGGGAGGGGGAAGGGGAGTGGTTTAGGGGGTGGGGGAGGGGAGTTGAGGCAGGGAGTGTGGGAGAGGAGTGGGGAAGGGGAGATGCGGAGAGGAGAGGCAGAGGGAGTGGGGTGGAGGAGTGGGGGAGGGCAGTGGGGGAGGGAGTGGGGGGAGGGGAGTAGGGGAGGGGAGTTGGGAGGGGAGAGGGGGTTAGGGGGTGAGGAAGGGGAGTTGGGAGTTGAGTGGGGAGTTGAGTGGGGGAGTTGAGTGTGGGAAGGGAGTGTGGGAGGGGAGAGTGGAAGGGGAGTGTGGAGGGGAGTGTGGAAGGGGACTTGGGGTGGGGAGTTGGGGTGTGGAGTTGGGGAGGGTATGTTGGGGATGGTAGTTGGGGAGGGTAGTTGGTGAGGGTAGTGGGGTAGGGGAGTGAGGAAGGGGAGTGCGGAAGGGGAGTGTGGAAGGGGAGTTGGGGTGGGGAGTTGGGAGGGTAGTTGGGGAGGGTAGTTGGGACGGTAGTGGGGTAGGGGAGTGAGGGAGGGGAGTGGGGGATGGGAGTGGAGGAGTGGTGTGGGGGAGGGGTGTGGGAGAGGGGAGTGGAGTAGGGGTGTGGGGTAGGGGAGATGGTTAGGGGAGTGGGGCGGGGAGTGGGGTAGGAGAGTGGGGGAGGAGAGTGGGGGAGGAGAGTGGGGGAGGAGAGTGGGGGAGGAGAGTGGGAGGGAGGGAGGGGAGGTGGGGGGGGGGGGGGGGGGGGGGGGGGGGGGGGGGGGGGGGGGGGGGGGGGGGGGGGGGGGGGGGGGGGGGGGGGGAGGGGGGGGGGGGGGGGGGGGGGGGGGGGGGGGGGGGGGGGGGGGGGGGGGGGGGGGGGGGGGGGGGGGGGGGGGGGGGGGGGGGGGGGGGGGGGGGGGGGGGGGGGGGGGGGGGGGGGGGGGGGGGGGGGGGGGGGGGGGGGGGGGGGGGGGGGGGGGGGGGGGGGGGGGGGGGGGGGGGGGGGGGGGGGGGGGGGGGGGGGGGGTGGAGAGTGTGGGAGGAGAGTGGGGTAGGGGTGCGGTTTAGGGGAGTGGGGGTCGGGGTGTGGGGTCGGGGTGTGGGGTAGGGTTGTGGGGTCAGGGAGTGGGGTCGGGGTGTGGGGTCGTGGTGTGGGGTCGGGGAGTGGGGTAGTGCGTTGGGGGGCGGAGTGAGTTAGGGGAGTGGGGTAGGGAAGTGGGAAAGTGAAGTGGGATAGGGGAGTGGGATAGGGAGTGGGATAGGGAAGCGCAAGTGAGGAGGTGGAGGGAAGGGGAGTGGATAGGGGAGTGGGGGAGGTGTGTGGGGTAGGGCAGTTGGGTTGTGGAGGGGCAGTGAGGAGGTGGACGGAAGGGGATTGGGGGAGGGGTGTGAGGTAGGAGAGTTGGGGAGCGGAGTTGGGGGATGGGAGTGTTGTAGGGGAGGGCTATGAGGAGGTACAGGGAAGCGGAGTGGTGGACGGGAGGGGAGTCGGGTAGTGGAGAGGGGCAGGGGAGAGGGGAGGGGGAGTCGGGGGAGGGGATTGGGGGAGGAGAGTTGGGGGAGGGGAGTCGTTCTGGGAGTGGAGTGTGGGAGTGGAGTGGGGGCGTGGAGTGTGGGCGTGGAGTGGGGAGGGATGTGAGGGTGGTTAGTGGGGGAGGGGAGTGGGGGAGGGGTGCGGGGGAGGGCAGAGCGGAAGGGGTGTGCGGGAGGGGAGTGCGGGAGGGGAGTGGGAGGAGGGGAGTGGGGGAAGGGGAGTTGGTGAGGCAAGATGGTGAGGGGAGATAGTGAGGGGAGATGGTGAGGGTAGATAGTGCGGGGAGATGGGGAGGGGAGCTGGGGAGGGGACCTGGGGAGGGGACATGGGGAGGGGACATGGGGAGGGGACATGGGGAGGGGTCTTGGGGAGGGGACTTGGGGAGGGGACTTGGGGTGGGGACTTGGGGAGGGGACTTGGGGTAGAGGAGTGGGCTAGAGGAGTGGGGTAGAGGAGTTGGGTAGAGGAGTGGGGAAGGAGTTTTGCAGAGATGAGAGGGGGAGGAGAGAGGGGGAGGAGAGAGGGGGAGGGGAGAGGGGGAGGGGAGAGGGGGAGGGGAGTGGGGGAGGGGAGTGGAGTGGGGAGGGGAGTGATGTAGGGGAGTGATGTAGGGGAGTGATGTAGGGGAGTGGGGGATGTGTGGTGTAGGGGAGTTGGGGACTGGAGCACAGTGAGGATGTGGAGAGAAGTGGAGTGAGGGAGGGGCCTGGGGGAGGTGTTTGGGGTAGGGGAGTTGGGGACCGGGGTGCAGTGAGGAGGTGGAGGGAAGGGGAGTGGGGAAGGGGAGTGGGGTAGGAGAGGTGACTAGGGGAGTATGGGAGGGGAGTGAGGTAGGTAATTGGGGACTGGAGTGGGGTAGTGGAGTGGGGTAGTGGAGTGGGGTAGTGGAGTGGGGCAGGGGTGTGGGGCAGGGGTGTGGGGTAGGGGTTTGGGGGAGGGGAGTGGCGGAGGGTAGCGGGGGATGGGAGTGGGGAGGGGAGTTGGGAATTGGGGGAGGGGAGTTTTGGAGGGGAGTGTGATAGGGGAATTGGGAGGAGAGTGGGGTAGGGGAGAGGTGCAGGGGTGTGGGGGAGGGGATTTGGGGGTGGGGTGTTTGGGAGTGGGGGAGGGGAGTGGGTGAGGGGAGTTGGGGAGGGGAGTTGGGGAGGGATCTGGGGGTGGTGTGAGGGGGAGGGGAGTTGGGGAGGGGAGTGGGGTTGGGGACTGGTGGAAGTGGGGGAGGGCAGTGAGGAGGTGGAGTGAAGGGGAGTGGCGTGGGGAGTGGGCAGGGCAGTGGCGTAGGGGAGTTGGGTAGGGGAGGGCAGTGTGGAGGAGAAGGAAGGGGAGTAGGGGAGGGGATTGGAGGACAGTGAGGAGGTGGAGGAAAAGGGAGTGGGGGAGGGGAGTGGTGTAGGGGAGGGCAGTGAGGATTTGGAGGGAAGGGATGTGGGTAAGGGGAGTGGTATCGGGGAGTGGGAAAGTGGAGTGGGGAAGGGGAGTGGGGAAGGGGAGTGGGGGAGGGGAGTGGGGGAGGGGGAGGGGAGAGAGGTAGGGGAGTTGGGGAGCGGAGTGGGGTAGGGGTAGGGGTATGGGGCAGGGGAGTGAGGGAGGGGAATGGGGAGGGGAGTGGGGAGGGGAGTGGGGAGGGGAGTGGGGTACGGGAGGGCAGTGAGGAGGTGCAGGGATACGGAGTGGTGGACAGGAGCGGGGGAGGGGTGTGGGGGAGGGGAGCGGGGGAAGTGAGTGGGCGGAGAGGAGTTGGGGAGTGGATTTTGGGAGTGGAGTGGGAGAGTGGGGTAGGGGAGTGGGGGAGGGGAGTGGGGAGGGGAGTTGGGGAGGGGAGTTGGGGAGGGGAGTTGGGGAGGGGAGTGGGGTAGGGAAGTTGGGGAGTGGAGTGGGGTAGGGAAGTGGGGGAGGGGAGTGAGGGATGGGAGTGAGGGAGGGGAGTTAACGAGGGGATTGAGGGAGGGGAGTGGGGGAGGGTGTTGGCGAGGGAGGGGGAAGGGGAGTGGTTTAGGGGAGTGGGGGAGGGGAGTTGAGGCAGGGAGTGTGGGAGAGGAGTGGGGAAGGGGAGATGCGGTGAGGAGAGACAGAGGGGAGTGGGGTGGAGGAGTGGGGGGAGGGGAGTGGGGGGAGGGGAGTGGGAGAGGGGAGTGGGGGATGGGAGTGGGGGTGGGGAGTAGGGGGAGGGGAATTGGGGGGGAGTTGGGGAGGGTAGTCGGGTAGGGGAGTTGGGGAGTTGAGTGGGGGAGTTGAGTGTGGGAGGGAAATGTGGGAGGGGAGTGTAGGAGGGGAGTGTGGAAGGGGAGTTGGGGTGGGGAGTTGGGGTGGGGAGTTGGGGAGGGGAGTTGGGGAGGGTAGTTGGGGAGGGTAGTTGGGGAGGTTAGTGGGGGAGGGTAGTGAGGGAGGGGAGTGTGGAAGGGGAGTGGTGGAGGGGAGTGCGGTCGTGGAGTGCGGTAGGGGAGTGCGGTAGGGGAGTGGGGGTGTGGAGTGGAGTAGGGGCGTTGTGTAGGGGAGGGCAGTGAGGATTTGGAGGGAAGGGGAGTGGGATAGTGTATTGGGGGAGGGGAGTGGGCGAGGGGTGTGTGTTATGTCAGTGAGGTAGGGGAGTCTGGTAGGGGAGTGGGGAGGGGAGTGAGGTAGGGTAATCGGGGTAGGGGAGTGGATGACGTGCGTGGGGTGGGGGAGGGGAGTGGGGGAGTGGAGTGAGTTAGGGGAGTGGGGGAGGGGAGTGGGGGAGGGGAGTGGTGGAGCGGAGTGGGGGAAGGGGAGTGCGGTAGGGGAGTGCGGTAACGAGTGGGATAGGGGAGTGGGGTAGGGGTGTGGTGATTTGGAATGGGGTAGTGGAGTTGTTGTGGGAAGTGGGGGAGTGGAGTGCGGTAGGGGAGTGCGTGAGGGTAGTGGGTGATGGGAGTGTGGCAGGAGAGGGCTGTGAAGAGTGGCAGGGAAGCGCAGAGGTGGACTGGAGTGGGGGGAGGGGAGTGTGGGGGGAGGGGTGTGTGGGAGGGGGTGGCTAGGGGAGGGGGTAGGGGAATGTGGGAGGGGAGTGGGGTAGTGGAGTTGGGGTGCGGAGTGAGTTAGGGGAGTGGGGTAGGGATGTAGGAAAGTGGAGTGGGATAGGGGAGTGGCATAGGGGAGTGGGATAGGGGAGTGGGGGAGGTGTGTGGGGTAGGGGAGTTGGGTTGTGGAGGGCGGTGAGGAGGTGGAGGGAAGGGGAGTGGGGAAGGGGGTGTGAGGTAGGAGAGTTGGGGAGTGGAGTGGGGATGGGAGTGTTGAAGGGGAGGGCAGTGAGGAGGTGCAGGGAAGCGGAGTGGTGGACGGGAGGGGAGTGGGGTAGGGGAGTGGGGCAGGGGAGAGGGGGAGGGGAGTCGGGGAGGGGATTGGGGAGGAGAGTTGGGGGGGGAGTGGGTGGGGTAGTGGAGTGGGGGAGTAGGTTGGGGGAGTGGAGTGGGGGAGTGGAGTGGAGTGGGGGAGTGGGGTATGGGGAGGGGGGTAAGGGGAGTATGGGGAGGGGAGTTGGGGGAGGGGTGTGGGGGAGGGGAGTGGGGGAGGGGAGGTGGGGAGGGGAGCGGGGAGGGGAGTGGGGAGGGATGTGAGGGTAGTTAGTGGGGGAGTGGAGTGGGTGAGGGGAGTGGGGGAGGGGAGCGGGGGAGGGGAGCGGGGGAGGGGAGAGCGGGAGGGGTGTGCGGGAGGGGAGTGGGATAGGAGAGTGAGGAATGGGAGTGAGGGAGGGGAGTGGGGGAAGGGGAGATGGTGAGGGGAGTTGGGGAGATGACCTGGGAAGGGGACCTGGGGAGTGGACTTGGGGAGGGTACTTGGGGTAGAGGAGTGGGGTGGAGGAGTGCGGTAGAGGAGTGGGGAAGGAGTTTTGCAGAGATGAGAGGGGGAGGAGAAAGGGGGAGGAGAGAGGGGGAGGGGAGTGGGGGAGGTATGTGGGGTAGGGGAGTTGGGGACTGGAGCACAGTGAGGATGTGGAGAGAAGTGGAGTGAGGGAGGGGCTGGGGGAGGTGTGTGGGGTAGGGGAGTTGGGGACTGGAGTGCAGTGAGGAGGTGGAGGTAAGGGGAGTGGGGAAGGGGAGTGGGGAAGGGGAGTGGGGAAGGGGAGGCGGGGTAGGGGAGTATGGGAGGGGATTGAGATAGGTAATTGGGGAAGGGAGTGGTGTAGCGGAGTGGGGTAGTGGAGTGGGGTAGGGATGTGGGGCAGGGGTGTGGGGCACGGGTGTGGGGGAGGGGAGTGGGGGAGGGGAGTGGCGGAGGGTAGCGGGGGATGGGAGTGGGGGAGGGGAGTTGGAGAGTGGGGGAGGGGAGTTTTGGAGGGGAGTGTGACAGGGGAATTGTGAGGAGAGTGGGGTCGGGGAGAGGTGCAGGGGAGTGGGGGAGGGGATTTGGGGGTGGGGTGTGGGAGAGTGGGGGAGTGGGGAGGGGAGTGGGGGAGGGGAGTGGGGGAGGGGAGTTGGGGCGGGGAGTTGGGGAGGGGAGGGGAGTGGGGTGGGGGACTGGTGGAAGGAAGTCGGGTAGGGGAGTGAGGGAGGGGAGTGGTGTAGGGGAGTGGGGGAGTGGTGTAGGGGAGTGGGGGAGTGGGGGAGGGGAGGGCAGAGAGAAGGTGGGGTGAAGGGGAGTTGTGTAGGGAGTGGGCAGGGCAGTGGCGTAGGGAAGTTGGGTAGGGGAGGGCATTGTGGAGGAGAAGGAAGGGGAGTAGGGGAGGGGAGTGGAGGAGGGTAGTGGGGGAGGGGAGGGCAGTGAGGAGGTGGAGGAAAAGGGAGTGGGGAGGGGAGTGGTGTAGGGGAGGGCAGTGAGGATTTGGAGGGAAGGGATGTGGGGGAAGGGATGTGGGGAAGGGGAGTCGGGTCGGGGAGTGGGAAAGTGGAGTGGGATAGGGGAGTGGGGGAGGGGAGTGGGGGAGGGGAGTGGGGGTGGGGAGTGGGGGAGGGGAGTGGCGGAGTGGGGGAGGGGAGCGGGGGAGGGGATGTGGGGAGCGGAGTGGGCTAGTGGTGTGGAGTAGGGGTGTGGGGTAGGGTTGTGGGGTAGGGGAGTGGGGGAGGGGAGTGGGGTACGGTGGGCAGTGAGGAGGTGCAGGGATGCTGAATGGTGGACGGAGTGGGGGAGGGGAGGGGAGCGGGGGAGGGGGTGGGGAGGGGGCGGGGGAGGGGAGCGGGGGAGGGGGTTTGTGAAGGTGAGTGGCGGACAGGAGTTGGGGGAGGAGATTTGGGGAGTAGAGGAGAGGGGAGTGGGGGAGGGGAGTGGGGGAGGGGAGTTGGGGGAGGGGAGTTGGCGGAGGGGAGTTGGCGGAGGGGAGTTGGCGGAGGGGAGTGAGGGAGGGGAGTTGACGAGGGAAGTGAGGGAGGGGAGTGGGGGAGGGGAGTGGGATAGGGGAGTTGGATAGGGAATGGGGGATGGGAGTGGGGGAGGGGATTTGGGGAGGGGAGGGGGAAGGGGAGTTGTTTAGGGGAGTGAGAGACGGGAGTTGAGGCAGGGAGTGTGGGAGAGGAGTGGGGAAGGGGAGATGCGGAGAGGAGAGGAGAGGGGGAGGGGAGTCGGGTGGAGGAGTGGGAGAGGGGAGTGGGTTTGTGAGTGCGGTAGGGGAGTGTGGGAGGGGAGTGGGGGACAGTGAATGGGGTAGGGGAGTGGCGTAAGTGAGTGGGGGCAGGGAGAGGGGAGGGGAGTGGAGGGAAGGGGAGTTGGGGAGTGGAGTGGGGGAGGTGTGTGGGTTAGGAGAGTTGGGTAGTGGAGGGCAGTGAGGAGGTGGAGGGGAAGGGAGTGGGGTAGGAAAGTTGGGGAGCGGACTGCGGTAGGGATGTGATGTCAGGGAGTGGGGTAGCGGAGTGGGGTAAGGGTGTGGTGACGGGGAGTGGGGTAGGGGAGTGGAGTAGGGGAGTTGTGGAGGGGAGTGCGGTGGGGGAGTGGGGGTGTAGAGTGGGGTAGGGGCGTGGTGTAGGGGAGGGCAGTGAGGATTTGGAGGGAAGGGGAGTGGAATGGGGTAGGGGAGTGGGGGAGGGGAGTGGGGTACGGTGGGCAGTGAGGAGGTGCAGGGTTGCGGAATGGTGGACGGGAGTGGGGGAGGGGAGGGGAGCGGGGGAGGGGGTGGGGAGGGGGCGGGGAGGGGTGCGGGGGAGGGGGTTTGTGAAGGTGAGTAGCGGACAGGAATTGGGGGAGGAGATTTGGGGAGTAGAGGAGAGGGGAGTGGGGGAGGGGAGTTGGGGGAGGGGAGTTGGCAGAGGGGAGTTGGCGGAGGGGAGTGAGGGAGGGGAGTTGACGAGGGAAGTGACGGAGGGGAGTGGGGGAGGGGAGTGGGATAGGGGAGTGGGGGATGGGAGTGGGGGAGGGGAGTGGGGGAGGGGAGGGGGAAGGGGAGTTGTTTAGGGGAGTGAGAGACGGGAGTTGAGGCAGGGAATGTGGGAGAGGAGTGGGGAAGGGGAGATGCGGAGAGGAGAGGAGAGGGGGAGGGGAGTCGGGTGGAGGAGTGGGAGAGGGGATTGGTGTTTGTGAGTGCGGTAGGGGAATGTGGGAGGGGAGTGGCGTAAGTGAGTGGGGGCAGGGAGAGGGGAGGGGAGTGGAGGGAAGGGGAGTTGGGGAGTAGAGTCGGGGAGGTGTGTGGGTTAGGAGAGTTGGGTAGTGGAGGGCAGTGAGGAGGTGGATGGGAGGGGAGTGGGGTAGGAAAGTTGGGGAGCGGACTGCGGTAGGGATGTGGTGTCAGGGAGTGGGGTAGCGGAGTGGGGTAGGGGAGTGGGGGTAGGGGAGTGGGGGTAGGGGAGTGGGGGAAGCGAGTGGGGGAAGCGAGTGGGGGAAGGGAGTGGGGGAAGGGAGTGGGGGAAGGGAGTGGGTTAGGAGAGTGGAGTGGTGTAGGGGATTGGGGTAGGGGAGTGGTGTCGGGGAGTGGAGTAGGGGAGTGGGGTATGGGAGATTGTGAGGGAAGTGCGGGAGGAGTGTTGGGGGAGGGGAGTTGGGGAGGGGAGTGGGGTAGAGGAGTGGGGTAGTACAGTGGGGGAGGGGAGTTGCGGCAGGGGTTGGGGAGCGGAGTGGTTGCGGGGAGTTGCGGAGAGGAGAGGGGGAGGGGAGTGCAGTGGGGTGCAGGTGTGCGGTAGGGGAGTGGGGGAGGCTTGTTGGGTATGGGAGTGGGTGTGAGGAGTGGGGTATGGGTGTGCAGTAGGGGAGTGGGGAAGGGGACTGGGGGAGGGGAATGAGGGAGGGGAGTGGGGGACTGGGAGTGGGGTAGGGGAGTGGCAAAGGTCCGTGGGGGAGGGGAGAGGGGAGTGGAATGGGGGAGGGGCGTGGGGAGGGGAGTGGGGTGGGGAGTAGGGTGGGATGTGGAACATGGGAGTTGGGTATGGGAGTTGGTGAGGGGGGTGGGGATGGAGAGTTCGGGAGAGAAGTGGGTGAGCGGAGTGGGGCAGGGGAGTGAGTGAGGGGAGTGAGGGTGGGGAATTGAGGATGGGAGTGGGGGTGGGGAGTGGGGTAGGGGTGTGGGGTAGGGGTGTGGGGTACGGGATGGGGTAGGGGAGTGGGGTAGGGGAGTGGGGGAGGGGAAAGAGGGAGGGGATTGAGGGAGGGGAGTGAGGGAGGGGAGATGGGGAGGATGTGAGAAGGTGAGTGAAGGAGGGGAGTGGAGTAGGGGAGTCGGGTATGGAAGTTAGTGCGGGGAGTTGAGGAGGACAGTGGGGGAGTGTAGTATGGGAGGGGAGTTGGGGAGTGGAGTTGGGGAGGGGAGTGAGGGAGGGGAGTTGAGAAGGGGTGTGGGGGAAGGGAGTGGGGTGGTAAGTGGTGCAGGGGAGTTGGGTATGGGAATTGGTGGGGGAGTGGGGGAGGAGAGTTGGGGATGGTAGTTGGGAAGGGGAGTTGGGGAGGGTTGGATAGGGGACCGCGGTAGGGGAGTGGGGGAAGTGAGTGGGGGAGGGGCATGGGGAGAGGTGGTTGCGGGGAGTTGCGGAGAGGAGAGGGGGAGGGGAGTGTGTGAGAGGAGTGGGGGAGTGTAGTGGGGTGTGAGAGTGGGGTAGGGGAGTGGGGAGGGGAGTTGGGGATGGGAGTGGGGGTATAGAGTGGGGTAGGGGTGTGGGGTAGGGGAGTGGGGTATGGAGTGTGGGAGGGGAGGGAGGGGAGTGGGGGAGAGGGAGTGGGGTAGGGGAGTGGCATAGGTCCGTGGGGGTGGGGAGAGGGGAGTGGAGTAGGGGAGAGGAGTGGGGTAGAATAGTGGTGAATGGGAATGGGGAGGGGAGTTGGGGCGGGGAGTGGGGGAGGGGAGTAAGGCAGGGGTGTGGGGTAGGGGAATACGTTAGGGGAGTGGGAGCGGGGAGTGGGAGAGGGGAGTGGGGGACAAGGGGTGGGGTAGGGGAGTGATGTAGGGGAGTGGGTGAGGGGAGTTGGTGTGAGGAGTGGGGGAGGGGAGTGGGGGAGGGGAGTGGGAGAGGGGAGTGGGAGAGGGGAGTGAGGTAGGGGAATGGGAAAGGCGACTGCGTTAGGGGAGTGGCAGAGGGGAGTGGGAGAGGGGAGTGGGCGACAAGGAATGGGGTAGGGGAGTGATGTAGGGGAGTGAGTGAGGGGAGTTGGTGAGGGGAGTGGGGAGGGGAGTGAGGATGTGTGTAGGGTCGAGGAGTTGGGTAGTGGAGGGCAGTGAGGAGGTGGAGGGAAGGGGAGTGGGGAAGGGGTGTGGTAGGAGAGGTGGGTACGGGAGTAGGGGAGGGTAGTGAGGTATGGGAGTTGTGAGGGGAGTGGGGGAGGGGAGTGGGGGAGGGGAGTGATGTAGGGAGTGGGAAAGGGGCGTGGGATAGGGAAGCACAGTGAGGAGGTGGAGGGAAGGGGAGTGGGGAGGGGAGTGAGGATGTGTGTAGGGTCGAGGTGTTGGGTAGTGGTGGGCAGTGAGGAGGTGGAGGGAAGGGGAGTGGGGAAGGGGTGTGGTAGGAGATGTGGGTACGGGAGTAGGGGAGGGTAGTGAGGTATGGGAGTGGTTGAGGGGAGTGGGGTAGGGCAGTGTGGTAGGGGAGTGGGGTAGGGGAGTTGTAGAGGGAGTGCAGTAGGGGAATGGGGGAGGGGAGTGGGGTTGGGGATTGGGGGAGTGTACTGGGGAATGGGAGTGTGGTTGGGCAGGGCAGTGAAGAGGTGGAGGGAACTGAGTGGTGGAGGGGAGTGGGTGAGGTGATTGGAGGAGGGGGTGTGGTAAGGGTGTGAGGTAGGGGAGTGAGGTAGGAGAATTGGGTAGGGGATGTGGTCAGGGAGTTTGGGAGGGGAGTGGGGGAGGGGAGTGGGGGAGGGGAGTGATGTAGGGAGTGGGAAAGGGGCGTGGGATAGGTGAGCGCAGTGAGGAGGTGGAGGGAAGGGGAGTGGGGAGGGGAGTGAGGATGTGTGTAGGGTCGAGGAGTTGGGTAGTGGAGGGCAGTGAGGAGGTGGAGGGAAGGGGAGTGGGGAAGGGGTGTGGTAGGAGATGTG
Source organism: Heterodontus francisci (assembly GCF_036365525.1). NCBI lineage: Eukaryota > Metazoa > Chordata > Chondrichthyes > Heterodontiformes > Heterodontidae > Heterodontus > Heterodontus francisci. The sequence goes on along the minus strand of NW_027142070.1, from coordinate 528,432 downwards.
GGTACGGGAGTAGGGGAGGGTAGTGAGGTATGGGAGTTAGTGAGGGGAGTGGGGGAGGGGAGTGGGGGAGGGGAGTGATGCAGGGAGTGGGAAAGGGGCGTGGGATAGGGAAGCGCAGTGAGGAGGTGGAGGGAAGGGGAGTGGGGAGGGGAGTGAGGATGTGTGTAGGGTCGAGGTGTTGGGTTGTGGTGGGCAGTGAGGAGGTGGAGGGAAGGGGAGTGGGGAAGGGGTGTGGTAGGAGATGTGGGTACGGGAGTAGGGGAGGGTAGTGAGGTATGGGAGTGGTTGAGGGGAGTGGGGTAGGGCAGTGTGGTAGGGGAGTGGGGTAGGGGAGTTGTAGAGGGAGTGCAGTAGGGGAATGGGGGAGGGGAGTGGGGTTGGGGATTGGGGGAGTGTACTGGGGGATGGGAGTGTGGTTGGGCAGGGCAGTGAAGAGGTGGAGGGAACTGAGTGGTGGAGGGGAGTGGGTGAGGTGATTGGAGGAGGGGGTGTGGTAAGGGTGTGAGGTAGGGGAGTGAGGTAGGAGAATTGGGTAGGGGATGTGGTCAGGGAGTTTGGGAGGGGAGTGGGGGAGGGGAGTGGGGGAGGGGAGTGATGTAGGGAGTGGGAAAGGGGCGTGGGATAGGTGAGCGCAGTGAGGAGGTGGAGGGAAGGGGAGTGGGGAGGGGAGTGAGGATGTGTGTAGGGTCGAGGTGTTGGGTAGTGGAGGGCAGTGAGGAGGTGGAGGGAAGGGGAGTGGGGAAGGGGTGTGGTAGGAGATGTGGGTACAGGAGTAGGGGAGGATAGTGAGGTATGGGAGTGGTGGAGGGGAGTGGGGTAGGGGAGTGTGTTAGGGGATTGGGGTAGGGGAGTTGTCGAGGGAGTGCAGTAGGGGAATGGGGGAGGGGAGTGGGGTTGGGGATTGGGGGAGTGTACTGGGGGATGGGAGTGTGGTTGGGGAGGGGAGTGAAGAGGTGGAGGGAACTGAGTGGTGGAGGGGAGTGGGTGAGGTGATTGGAGGAGGGGGTGTGGTAAGGGTGTGAGGTAGGGGAGTGAGGTAGGAGAATTGGGTAGGGGATGTGGTCAGGGAGTTTGGGAGGGGAGTGGGGGAGGGGAGTGGGGGAGGGGAGTGATGTAGGGAGTGGGAAAGGGGCGTGGGATAGGTGAGCGCAGTGAGGAGGTGGAGGGAAGGGGAGTGGGGAGGGGAGTGAGGATGTGTGTAGGGTCGAGGTGTTGGGTAGTGGAGGGCAGTGAGGAGGTGGAGGGAAGGGGAGTGGGGAAGGGGTGTGGTAGGAGATGTGGGTACGGGAGTAGGGGAGGGTAGTGAGGTATGGGAGTGGTGGAGGGGAGTGGGGTAGGGGAGTGTGGTAGGGGATTTGGGTAGGGGAGTGGGGTAGGGCAGTGTGGTAGGGGAGTGGGGTAGGGGAGTGGGGTAGGGCAGTGTGGTAGGGGAGTGGGGTAGGGGAGTTGTAGAGGGAGTGCAGTAGGGGAGTGGGGGAGGGGAGTGGGGTTGGTGATTGGGGGAGTGTACTGGGGGATGGGAGTGTGGTTGGGCAGGGCAGTAAAGAGGTGGAGGGAACTGAGTGGTGGAGGGGAGAGGGTGAGGTGATTGGAGGAGGGGGTGTGGTAAGGGTGTGAGGTAGGGGAGTGAGGTAGGAGAATTGGGTAGGGGATGTGGTCAGGGAGTTTGGGAGGGGAGTGGGGGAGGGGAGTGGGGGAGGGGAGTGATGTAGGGAGTGGGAAAGGGGCGTGGGATAGGTGAGCGCAGTGAGGAGGTGGAGGGAAGTGGAGTGGGGAGGGGAGTGAGGATGTGTGTAGGGTCGAGGTGTTGGGTAGTGGAGGGCAGTGAGGAGGTGGAGGGAAGGGGAGTGGGGAAGGGGTGTGGTAGGAGATGTGGGTACGGGAGTAGGGGAGGGTAGTGAGGTATGGGAGTGGTGGAGGGGAGTGGGGTAGGGGAGCGTGGTAGGGGATTGGGGTAGGGGAGTGGGGTAGGGCAGTGTGGTAGGGGAGTGGGGTAGGGGAGTTGTAGAGGGAATGCAGTAGGGGAGTGGGGGAGGGGAGTGGGGTTGGGGATTGGGGGAGTGTACTGGGGGATGGGAGTGTGGTTGGGCAGGGCAGTGAAGAGGTGGAGGGAAGCTGAGTGGTGGAGGGGATGTGGTAAGGGAGTGAGTTAGGGGAGTGGGGTAGGAGAATGGGGTAGGGGATGGGGTCAGGGAGTTTGGGAGGGGAGTGGGGAGGAGAGATAGGCCGGGGAGTGGGGGAGGGAAGTTGGGAGGATTTGGGGAGGGGAGTGGGGAAAGGAAGTGAGGCAGGGGAGTTGGGGAGGGGAGTGGGGGGTGTGAGTGGTGGAGGGGAGTGGGGGATGGGATTGTCTTAGGTGAGGGCAGTGAAGAGGTGGAGGGAAGGGGAGTGGGGAGGGGAGTGAGGATGTGTGTAGGGTCGAGGTGTTGGGTAGTGGAGGGCAGTGAGGAGGTGGAGGGAAGGGGAGTGGGGAAGGGGTGTGGTAGGAGATGTGGGTACGGGAGTAGGGGAGGGTAGTGAGGTATGGGAGTGGTTGAGGGGAGTGGGGTAGGGGAGTGTGGTAGGGGATTGGGGTAGGGGAGTGGGGTAGGGCAGTGTGGTAGGGGAGTGAGGTAGGGGAGTTGTAGAGGGAGTGCAGTAGGGGAGTGGGGGATGGGAGTGTGGTTGGGCAGGGCAGTGAAGAGGTGGAGGGAAGCTGAGTGGTGGAGGGGATGTGGTAAGGGAGTGAGTTAGGGGAGTGGGGTAGGAGAATGGGGTAGGGGATGAGGTCAGGGAGTTTGGGAGGGGAGTGGGGAGGAGAGATAGGCCGGGGAGTGGGGGAGGGAAGTTGGGAGGATTTGGGGAGGGGAGTGGGGAAAGGAAGTGAGGCAGGGGAGTTGGGGAGCGGAGTGGGGGGTGTGAGTGGTGGAGGGGAGTGGGGGATGGGATTGTCTTAGGTGAGGGCAGTGAAGAGGTGGAGGGAAGCGGAGTGGTGGATCGGAGTAGGGGAGGGGATTGGTGGTGGGGTGTGGTAAGGGAGTGGGTTCAGCGAATGGGGTAGGGGAGTGTGGTAGCGGAGTTGGGGAGGCTAGTTGGGGACGGAAGTGGGGAGGAGAGTGGGGGAAGTTAATGTGGGAGGGGAGTGGACGAGGGGAGCTGGGGCGGGGAGAGGGGGAGGGGAGTGGGGAGAGGAGTTGGGGAGGGGAGTGGGGGAGGGGTGTGGGGGAGGGACGTGGGGGAGGGCTGTTGGGGGGATTTGGGGAGGGGTGTTCTGGAGGGAAGTGAGGGAGGGGAGTTGTGCAGGGGAGTGGGGGAGGTGAGTTTGGTAGGGGAGTGGAGTAGGGGCTGGTGGTAAGGGAGTTGGTGAGGGGTGTGGGGTAGGGGAGTGGGGTAATGAGTTGGGTGGGGGGTGGGGGAGGGGAGGGGGAGGGGAGTTGGGGAGGGGAGTTGGGTAGAGGAGTGGGGGTAAGGAGTGGGGTGCGGGAGTGGAGTAGGGGAGTGGGGGAGGTGAGTTGTGGAGGGGAGTGGGGGACAGGGAATGGGGGACAGGGGGAGTGGGGTAGGGGAGTGATATAGGGGAGTGGGTTAGCGGAGTGGTCGAGGGGAGTGGGGGAGGGGAGTGGGGGAGGGGAGTGGGGGACAGGGAGTGGGGGATAGGTAGTGGGGTAGGGGAGTGATATAGGGGAGTGGGGGAGGGGAGTGGGGGAGGGGAGTGGATGAAGGGAGTGGGAGAGGGGAGTGGGGGACAGGACGTTGTGTCGGGGAGTGCGGTAGGTGAGTTGGGGTGGGGGGAGGGGAGTGGGGGAGGGGAGTGTGGTAGGGGAGTGTAGTCGGGGAGTGTGGGAGGGGAGTTCGGTAGGGGGAGTGTGGGAAGCAAGTAGGGAAGGGGAGTGTTGTAAGAGAGTGGGGATGGGAGTGGGGGAGGGGAGTGGGGTAGGGCAGTGATGTAGGGGTGTGTGGGAGTGGAGTGGAAAGGGGACTGGCGAGGGGAGTGGGGTAGGGGAGTGGGGCAGTGAGACGGGTGTGGGGTAGGGGAGTGGGGCAGTGAGACGGGTGTGGAGTAGGGGAGGGGAGTGGGGGTGGGGAGTGGCGGCAGGAATGGGGTAGGGGAGTGGGGGTGGGATGTGAGCTGGGGAGTGAGGGAGGGTAGAGTGGGAGGGGAGCGGAGAGGGGAGTAGGGGCGTGGAGTTGGGGAGGGGAGTGGGGAGGGGTCTGGGGGAGGGGATTGGTGGAGGGGATTGGTGGAGGGAAGTTGGGGACGGGAGTGGGGGAGAGGAGATGCTGGTGGAGTTGGGGAGTGGAGCGGTTGAGGGGAGTTGGGGAGGGGAGTGTGGCGGGGAGTGGGGGAGGAGTGTGGGGTAGGAGAGTGGGGAGGGGAGTGGGGGAGAGGAGTGGGGAACAGGGAGTGGGGGAACAGGGATTGGGGGACAGGGGGTGTGGTAGGGGATTGATAAAGGGGAGTGGGGTAGGGGAGTGGGTTAGGGGAGTGGGGGAGGGGAGTGGGGGACAGGGAGTGGGAGAGGGGAGTGGGGTATGGGAGTGGGGTAGGGGAGTGGGTGAAGGGAGTGGGAGTGGGGAGTGGGGGACAGGAAGTGGGGTAGGGGAGTGCGGTAGGTGAGTCAGGGCTGGGAGAGGGGAGTGGGGGAGGGGAGCGTGGTAGGGGAGTGTGGTCGGGGAGTGTGGGAGGGGAGTTCGGTAGGGGGAGTGTGGCAAGGGAGTAGGGAAGGGGAGTGTGGTAGGGGAGTGGGGGATGGGAGTGGGGTAGGGGAGTGGGTGAGGGAGTGGGAGTGGGGAGTGGGGGACAGGAAGTGGGGTAGGGGAGTGCGGTAGGTGAGTCAGGGCTGGGAGAGGGGAGTGGGGGAGGGGAGCGTGGTAGGGGAGTGTGGTCGGGGAGTGTGGGAGGGGAGTTCGGTAGGGGGAGTGTGGCAAGGGAGTAGGGAAGGGGAGTGTGGTAGGGGAGTGGGGGATGGGAGTGGTGTAGGGGAGTGGGGTAGGGGAATGATGTAGGGGAGTATGGGAGTGGAGTGGTAAGGGGACAGGGGAGGGGAGTGCGGTAGGGGAGTGGAGGCATTGAGAGGGGAGTGGAGTGGGGAAGGGGAGTAGGGTAGGGGAGTGCCAGCAGCAATGGGGTAGGGGAGTGGGGGAGGGAAGTGGGGGAGGGGTGTTAGGGGGTAGTGGTATCGGGGAATGGTGTATGGGAGTGGGGGATGGGATTTGGGGAACAAAGTGATGAGCTCAAAGGAGGAGAAGGTGCAAGAGGAGTTGTGGGGGGAGAGAGAGAGCAAAAAGTGATAGGGGCGATTTGGCTAGGGTGGAATATTAACACACTGACAGAGAACACAGATTAATATTAACACACTCACTGACACACTGTGTACATCATGACCCATAGTCAGATACACCCTGTGAAGTGTAACACACCCCCACTGTCCTCAGGAATATTAACACACTGACAGAGAACACAGATTAATATTAACACACTCACTGACACACTGTGTACATCATGACCCATAGTCAGATACACCCTGTGAAGTGTAAAACACCCCCACTGTCCTCAGGAATATTAACATACTGACAGAGAACACAGGTTAATATTAACACACTCACTGACACACTGTGTATATCATGACCCACAGTCAGATACACCCTGTGAAGTGCAAAACACCCCCACTGTCCTCAGTAATATTAACACACTGACAGAGAACACAGATTAATATTAACACACTCACTGACACACTGTGTACATCATGACCCACAGTCAGATACACCCTCTGAATTGTAAAACACCCCCACTGTCCTCAGTAATATTAACACACTGACAGAGAACACAGATTAATATTAACACACTCACTGACACACTGTGTACATCATGACCCAGAGTCAGATACACCCTGTGAAGTGTAAAACATCCCCACTGTCCTCAGGAATATTAACACACTGACACAGAACACAGATTAATATTAACACACTCACTGACACACTGTGTATATCATGACCCACAGTCAGATACACCCTGTGAAGTGTAAAACACCCCCACTGTCCTCAGTAATATTAACACACTGACAGAGAACACAGATTAAAATTAACACACTCACTGACACACTGTGTATATCATCACCCACAGTCAGATACACCCTGTGAAGTGTAAAACACCCCCACTGTCCTCAGTAATATTAACACACTGACAGAGAACACAGATTAATATTAACACACTCACTGACACACTGTGTATATCATGATCCACAGTCAGATACACCCTGTGAAGTGTAAAACACCCCCACTGTCCTCAGTAATATTAACACACTGACAGAGAACACAGATTAAAATTAACACACTCACTGACACACTGTGTATATCATCACCCACAGTCAGATACACCCTGTGAAGTGTAAAACACCCCCACTGTCCTCAGTAATATTAACACACTGACAGAGAACACAGATTAATATTAACACACTCACTGACAAACTGTGTATATCATGACCCACAGTCAGATAAACCCTGTGAAGTGTTAAAACACCCCCACTGTCCTCAGCAATATTAACACACTGACAGAGAACACAGATTAATATTAACACACTCACTGACACACTGTGTATATCATGACCCACAGTCAGATACACCCTGTGAAGTGTAAAACACCCCACTGTCCTCAGTAATATTAACACACTGACAGAGAACACAGATTAATATTAACACACTCACTGACACACTGTGTACATCATGACCCATAGTCAGATACACCCTGTGAAGTGTAAAACACCCCCACTGTCCTCAGGAATATTAACATACTGACAGAGAACACAGGTTAATATTAACACACTCACTGACACACTGTGTATATCATGACCCACAGTCAGATACACCCTGTGAAGTGCAAAACACCCCCACTGTCCTCAGTAATATTAACACACTGACAGAGAACACAGATTAATATTAACACACTCACTGACACACTGTGTACATCATGACCCACAGTCAGATACACCCTGTGAAGTGTAAAACACCCCCACTGTCCTCAGTAATATTAACACACTGACAGAGAACACAGATTAATATTAACACACTCACTGACACACTGTGTACATCATGACCCAGAGTCAGATACACCCTGTGAAGTGTAAAACATCCCCACTGTCCTCAGGAATATTAACACACTGACACAGAACACAGATTAATATTAACACACTCACTGACACACTGTGTATATCATGACCCACAGTCAGATAAACCCTGTGAAGTGTAAAACACCCCCACTGTCCTCAGTAATATTAACACACTGACAGAGAACACAGATTAATATTAACACACTCACTGACACACTGTGTACATCATGACCCATAGTCAGATACACCCTGTGAAGTGTAAAACACCCCCACTGTCCTCAGGAATATTAACATACTGACAGAGAACACAGGTTAATATTAACACACTCACTGACACACTGTGTATATCATGACCCACAGTCAGATACACCCTGTGAAGTGCAAAACACCCCCACTGTCCTCAGTAATATTAACACACTGACAGAGAACACAGATTAATATTAACACACTCACTGACACACTGTGTACATCATGACCCACAGTCAGATACACCCTGTGAAGTGTAAAACACCCCCACTGTCCTCAGTAATATTAACACACTGACAGAGAACACAGATTAATATTAACACACTCACTGACACACTGTGTACATCATGACCCAGAGTCAGATACACCCTGTGAAGTGTAAAACATCCCCACTGTCCTCAGGAATATTAACACACTGACACAGAACACAGATTAATATTAACACACTCACTGACACACTGTGTATATCATGACCCACAGTCAGATAAACCCTGTGAAGTGTAAAACACCCCCACTGTCCTCAGTAATATTAACACACTGACAGAGAACACAGATTAATATTAACACACTCACTGACACACTGTGTATATCATGACCCACAGTCAGATACACCCTGTGAAGTGTAAAACACCCCCACTGTCCTCAGGAATATTAACACACTGACAGAGAACACAGATTAATATTAACACACTCACTGACACACTGTGTATATCATGACCCACAGTTAGATACACCCTGTGAAGTGTAAAACACCCCCACTGTCCTCAGTAATATTAACACACTGACAGAGAACACAGATTAATATTAACACACTCACTGACACACTGTGTACATCATGACCCACAGTCAGATACACCCTGTGAAGTGTAAAACACCCCCACTTTCCTCAGTAATATTAACACACTGACAGAGAACACAGATTAATATTAACACACTCACTGACACACTGTGTATATCATGACCCACAGTCAGATATACCCTGTGAAGTGTAAAACACCCCCACTCTCCTCAGGAACATTAACACACTGACAGAGAACACAGATTGATATTAACACACTCACTGACACACTGTGTATATCATGACCCACAGTCAGATACACCCTGTGAAGTGTAAAACACCCCCACTGTCCTCAGGAACATTAACACACTGACAGAGAACACAGATTAATATTAACACACTCACTGACACACTGTGTACATCATGACCCACAGTCAGATACACCCTGTGAAGTGTAAAACACCCCCACTGTCCTCAGGAATATTAACACACTGACAGAGAACACAGATTAATATTAACACACTCACTGACACACTGTGTATATCATGACCCACAGTCAGATACACCCTGTGAAGTGTAAAACACCCCCACTGTCCTCAGTAATATTAACACACTGACAGAGAACACAGATTAATATTAACACACTCACTGACACACTGTGTACATCATGACCCACAGTCAGATACACCCTGTGAAGTGTAAAACACCCCCACTTTCCTCAGTAATATTAACACACTGACAGAGAACACAGATTAATATTAACACACTCACTGACACACTGTGTATATCATGACCCACAGTCAGATACACCCTGTGAAGTGTAAAACACCCCCACTGTCCTCAGGAACATTAACACACTGACAGAGAACACAGATTAATATTAACACACTCACTGACACACTGTGTATATCATGACCCACAGTCAGATACACCCTGTGAAGTGTAAAACACCCCCACTGTCCTCAGGAACATTAACACACTGACAGAGAACACAGATTAATATTAACACACTCACTGACACACTGTGTACATCATGACCCACAGTCAGATACACCCTGTGAAGTGTAAAACACACCCACTGTCCTCAGTAATATTAACACACTGACAGATAACACAGATTAATATTAACACACTCACTGACACACTGTGTACATCATGACCCACAGTCAGATACACCCTGTGAAGTGTAAAACACCCCCACTGTCCTCAGCAATATTAACACACTGACAGAGAACACAGATTAATATTAACACACTCACTGACACACTGTGTACATCATGACCCACAGTCAGATACACCCTGTGAAGTGTAAAACACCCCCACTTTCCTCAGTAATATTAACACACTGACAGAGAACACAGATTAATATTAACACACTCACTGACACACTGTGTATATCATGACCCACAGTCAGATACACCCTGTGAAGTGTAAAACACCCCCACTGTCCTCAGGAACATTAACACACTGACAGAGAACACAGATTAATATTAACACACTCACTGACACACTGTGTGTATCATGACCCACAGTCAGATACACCCTGTGAAGTGTAAAACACCCCCACTGTCCTCAGGAACATTAACACACTGACAGAGAACATAGATTAATATTAACACACTCACTGACACACTGTGTACATCATGACCCACAGTCAGATACACCCTGTGAAGTGTAAAACACACCCACTGTCCTCAGTAATATTAACACACTGACAGAGAACACAGATTAATATTAACACACTCACTGACACACTGTGTACATCATGACCCAGAGTCAGATACACCCTGTGGAAGTGTAAAACACCCCCACTGTCCTCAGTAATATTAACACACTGACAGAGAACACAGATTAATATTAACACACTCACTGACACACTGTGTATATCATGACCCACAGTCAGATACACCCTGTGAAGTGTAAAACACCCCCACTGTCCTCAGGAACATTAACACACTGACAGAGAACATAGATTAATATTAACACACTCACTGACACACTGTGTACATCATGGCCCACAGTCAGATACACCCTGTGAAGTGTAAAACACCCCCACTGTCCTCAGCAATATTAACACACTGACAGAGAACACAGATTAATTTTAACACACTCACTGACACACTGTGTACATCATGACCCAGAGTCAGATACACCCTGTGGAAGTGTAAAACACCCCCACTGTCCTCAGTAATATTAACACACTGACAGAGAACACAGATTAATATTAACACACTCACTGACACACTGTGTATATCATGACCCAGAGTCAATACACCCTGTGAAGTGTAAAACACCCCCACTGTCCTCAGGAATATTAACACACTGACAGAGAACACAGATTAATATTAACACACTCACTGACACACTGTGTATATCATGACCCACAGTTAGATACACCCTGTGAAGTGTAAAACACCCCACCTGTCCTCAGTAATATTAACACACTGACAGAGAACACAGATTAATATTAACACACTCACTGACACACTATGTACATCATGACCCACAGTCAGATACACCCTGTGAAGTGTAAAACACCCCCACTTTCCTCAGTAATATTAACACACTGACAGAGAACACAGATTAATATTAACACACTCACTGACACACTGTGTACATCATGACCCACAGTCAGATACACCCTGTGAAGTGTAAAACACCCCCCACTGTCCTCAGTAATATTAACACACTGACAGAGGACACAGATTAATATTAACACACTCACTGACACACTGTGTATATCATGACCCACTGTCAGATACACCCTGTGAAGTGTAAAACACCCCCACTGTCCTCAGTTATATTAACACACTGACAGAGAACACAGATTAATATTCACACACTCACTGACACACTGTGTATATCATGACCCACAGTCAGATACACCCTGTGAAGTGTAAAACATCCCCACTGTCCTCAGGAATATTAACACACTGACAGAGAACACAGATTAATATTAACACACTCACTGACACACTGTGTACATCATGACCCACAGTCAGATACACCCTGTGAAGTGTAAAACACCCCCACTGTCTTCAGGAATATTAACACACTGACAGAGAACACAGATTAATATTAACACACTCACTGACACACTGTGTAAATCATGACCCAGAGTCAGATACACCCTGTGAAGTGTAAAACATCCCCACTGTCCTCAGTAATATTAACACACTGACAGAGAACACAGATTAATATTAACACACTCACTGACACACTGTGTATATCATGACCCACAGTCAGATACACCCGGTGAAGTGTAAAACACCCCCACTGTCCTCAGGAATATTAACACACTGACAGAGAACACAGATTAATATTAACACACTCACTGACACACTGTGTATGTCATGACCCACAGTCAGATACACCCTGTGAAGTGTAAAACACCCCCACTGTCCTCAGTAATATTAACACACTGACAGAGAACACAGATTAATATTAACACACTCACTGACACACTGTGTATAACATGACCCACAGTCAGATACACCCTGTGAAGTGTAAAACATCCCCACTGTCCTCAGGAATATTAACACACTGACAGAGAACACAGATTAATATTAACACACTCACTGACACACTGTGTATATCATGACCCACAGTCAGATAAACCCTGTGAAGTGTAAAACACCCCCACTGTCCTCAGTAATATTAACACACTGACAGAGAACACAGATTAATATTAACACACTCACTGACACACTGTGTATATCATGACCCACAGTCAGATAAACCCTGTGAAGTGTAAAACACCCCCACTGTCCTCAGTAATATTAACACACTGACTGAGAACACAGATTAATATTAACACACTCACTGACACACTGTGTACATCATGATCCACAGTCAGATACACCCTGTGAAGTGTAAAACACCCCCACTGTCCTCAGTAATATTAACACACTGACAGAGAACACAGATTAATATTAACACACTCACTGACACACTGTGTATATCATGACCCACAGTCAGATACACCCTGCGAAGTGTAAAACACCCCCACTGTCCTCAGTAATATTAACACACTGACAGAGAACACAGATTAATATTAACACACTCACTGACACACTGTGTATATCATGACCCACAGTCAGATACACCCTGTGAAGAGTAAAACACCCCCACTGTCCTCAGTAATATTAACACACTGACTGAGAACACAGATTAATATTAACACACTCACTGACACACTGTGTATATCATGACCCACAGTCAGATACACCCTGTGAAGTGTAAAACACCCCCACTGTCCTCAGCAATATTAACAAACTGACAGAGAACACAGATTAATATTAACACACTCACTGACACACTGTGTACATCATGACCCACAGTCAGATAAACCCTGTGAAGTGTAAAACACCCCCACTGTCCTCAGGAATATTAACACACTGACAGAGAACACAGATTAATATTCACACACTCACTGACACACTGTGTATATCATGACCCACAGTCAGATACACCCTGTGAAGTGTAAAACATCCCCACTGTCCTCAGGAATATTAACACACTGACAGAGAACACAGATTAATATTAACAAACTCACTGACACACTGTGTACATCATGACCCAGAGTCAGATACACCCTGTGGAAGTGTAAAACACCCCCACTGTCCTCAGTAATATTAACACACTGACAGAGAACACAGATTAATATTAACACACTCACTGACACACTGTGTATATCATGACCCAGAGTCAATACACCCTGTGAAGTGTAAAACACCCCCACTGTCCTCAGGAATATTAACACACTGACAGAGAACACAGATTAATATTAACACACTCACTGACACACTGTGTATATCATGACCCACAGTTAGATACACCCTGTGAAGTGTAAAACACCCCACCTGTCCTCAGTAATATTAACACACTGACAGAGAACACAGATTAATATTAACACACTCACTGACACACTATGTACATCATGACCCACAGTCAGATACACCCTGTGAAGTGTAAAACACCCCCACTTTCCTCAGTAATATTAACACACTGACAGAGAACACAGATTAATATTAACACACTCACTGACACACTGTGTACATCATGACCCACAGTCAGATACACCCTGTGAAGTGTAAAACACCCCCCACTGTCCTCAGTAATATTAACACACTGACAGAGGACACAGATTAATATTAACACACTCACTGACACACTGTGTATATCATGACCCACTGTCAGATACACCCTGTGAAGTGTAAAACACCCCCACTGTCTTCAGGAATATTAACACACTGACAGAGAACACAGATTAATATTAACACACTCACTGACACACTGTGTAAATCATGACCCAGAGTCAGATACACCCTGTGAAGTGTAAAACATCCCCACTGTCCTCAGTAATATTAACACACTGACAGAGAACACAGATTAATATTAACACACTCACTGACACACTGTGTAAATCATGACCCAGAGTCAGATACACCCTGTGAAGTGTAAAACATCCCCACTGTCCTCAGTAATATTAACACACTGACAGAGAACACAGATTAATATTAACACACTCACTGACACACTGTGTATATCATGACCCACAGTCAGATACACCCGGTGAAGTGTAAAACACCCCCACTGTCCTCAGGAATATTAACACACTGACAGAGAACACAGATTAATATTAACACACTCACTGACACACTGTGTATGTCATGACCCACAGTCAGATACACCCTGTGAAGTGTAAAACACCCCCACTGTCCTCAGTAATATTAACACACTGACAGAGAACACAGATTAATATTAACACACTCACTGACACACTGTGTATATCATGACCCACAGTCAGATACACCCTGTGAAGTGTAAAACATCCCCACTGTCCTCAGGAATATTAACACACTGACAGAGAACACAGATTAATATTAACACACTCACTGACACACTGTGTATATCATGACCCACAGTCAGATAAACCATGTGAAGTGTAAAACACCCCCACTGTCCTCAGTAATATTAACACACTGACAGAGAACACAGATTAATATTAACACACTCACTGACACACTGTGTATATCATGACCCACAGTCAGATAAACCCTGTGAAGTGTAAAACACCCCCACTGTCCTCAGTAATATTAACACACTGACTGAGAACACAGATTAATATTAACACACTCACTGACACACTGTGTACATCATGATCCACAGTCAGATACACCCTGTGAAGTGTAAAACACCCCCACTGTCCTCAGTAATATTAACACACTGACAGAGAACACAGATTAATATTAACACACTCACTGACACACTGTGTATATCATGACCCACAGTCAGATACACCCTGCGAAGTGTAAAACACCCCCACTGTCCTCAGTAATATTAACACACTGACAGAGAACACAGATTAATATTAACACACTCACTGACACACTGTGTATATCATGACCCACAGTCAGATACACCCTGTGAAGTGTAAAACACCCCCACTGTCCTCAGTAATATTAACACACTGACTGAGAACACAGATTAATATTAACACACTCACTGACACACTGTGTATATCATGACCCACAGTCAGATACACCCTGTGAAGTGTAAAACACCCCCACTGTCCTCAGCAATATTAACACACTGACAGAGAACACAGATTAATATTAACACACTCACTGACACACTGTGTACATCATGACCCACAGTCAGATAAACCCTGTGAAGTGTAAAACACCCCCACTGTCCTCAGGAATATTAACACACTGACAGAGAACACAGATTAATATTCACACACTCACTGACACACTGTGTATATCATGACCCACAGTCAGATACACCCTGTGAAGTGTAAAACACCCCCACTGTCCTCAGGAATATTAACACACTGACAGAGAACACAGATAAATATTAACACACTCACTGACACACTGTGTATATCATGACCCACAGTCAGATACACCCTGTGAAGTGTAAAACATCCCCACTGTCCTCAGGAATATTAACACACTGACAGAGAACACAGATTAATATTAACACACTCACTGACACATTGTGTACATCATGACCCACAGTCAGATACACCCTGTGAAGTGTAAAACACCCCCACTGTCCTCAGGAATATTAACACACTGACAGAGAACACAGATTAATATTAACACACTCACTGACACACTGTGTATATCATGACCCACAGTCAGATACACCCTGTGAAGTGTAAAACACCCCACTGTCCTCAGTAATATTAACACACTGACAGAGAACACAGATTAATATTAACACACTCACTGACACACTGTGTATATCATGACCCACAGTCAGATACACCCTGTGAAGTGTAAAACACCCCACTGTCCTCAGTAATATTAACACACTGACAGAGAACACAGATTAATATTAACACACTCACTGACACACTGTGTATATCATGACCCACAGTCAGATACACCCTGTGAAGTGTAAAACACCCCACTGTCCTCAGTAATATTAACACACTGACAGAGAACACAGATTAATATTAACACACTCACTGACACACTGTGAAAATCATGACCCACAGTCAGATACACCCTGTGAAGAGTAAAACACCCCCACTTTCCTCAGGAATATTAACACACTGACAGAGAACACAGATAAATATTAACACACTCACTGACACACTGTGTACATCATGACCCACAGTCAGATACACCCTGTGAAGTGTAAAACATCCCCACTGTCCTCAGGAATATTAACACACTGACAGAGAACACAGATTAATATTAACACACTCACTGACACACTGTGTACATCATGACCCACAGTCAGATACACCCTGTGAAGTGTAAAACATCCCCACTGTCCTCAGTAAAATTAACACACTAACAGAGAACACAGATTAATATTAACACACTCACTGATACACTGTGTATATCATGACCCACAGTCAGATACACCCTGTGAAGTGTAAAACACCCCACTGTCCTCAGTAATATTAACACACTGACAGAGAACACAGATTAATATTAACACACTCACTGACACACTGTGTACATCATGACCCATAGTCAGATACACCCTGTGAAGTGTAAAACACACCCACTGTCCTCAGGAATATTAACATACTGACAGAGAACACAGATTAATATTAACACACTCACTGACACACTGTGTATATCATGACCCACAGTCAGATACACCCTGTGAAGTGTAAAACACCCCCACTGTCCTCAGTAATATTAACACACTGACAGAGAACACAGATTAATATTAACACACTCACTGACACACTGTGTACATCATGACCCACAGTCAGATACACCCTGTGAAGTGTAAAACACCCCCACTGTCCTCAGTAATATTAACACACTGACAGAGAACACAGATTAATATTAACACACTCACTGACACACTGTGTACATCATGACCCAGAGTCAGATACACCCTGTGAAGTGTAAAACATCCCCACTGTCCTCAGGAATATTAACACACTGACACAGAACACAGATTAATATTAACACACTCACTGACACACTGTGTATATCATGACCCACAGTCAGATAAACCCTGTGAAGTGTAAAACACCCCCACTGTCCTCAGTAATATTAACACACTGACAGAGAACACAGATTAATATTAACACACTCACTGACACACTGTGTATATCATGACCCACAGTCAGATACACCCTGTGAACTGTAAAACACCCCCACTGTCCTCAGGAATATTAACACACTGACAGAGAACACAGATTAATATTAACACACTCACTGACACACTGTGTACATCATGACCCACAGTCAGATACACCCTGTGAAGTGTAAAACACCCCCACTGTCCTCAGTAATATTAACACACTGCAGAGAACACAGATTAATATTAACACACTCACTGACACACTGTGTACATCATGACCCACAGTCAGATACACCCTGTGAAGTGTAAAACACCCCCACTTTCCTCAGTAATATTAACACACTGACAGAGAACACAGATTAATATTAACACACTCACTGACACACTGTGTACATCATGACCCACAGTCAGATACACCCTGTGAAGTGTAAAACACCCCCACTTTCCTCAGTAATATTAACACACTGACAGAGAACACAGATTAATATTAACACACTCACTGACACACTGTGTATATCATGACCCACAGTCAGATACACCCTGTGAAGTGTAAAACACCCCCACTGTCCTCAGGAACATTAACACACTGACAGAGAACACAGATTAATATTAACACACTCACTGACACACTGTGTACATCATGACCCAGAGTCAGATACACCCTGTGAAGTGTAAAACACCCCCACTGTCCTCAGGAATATTAACACACTGACAGAGAACACAGATTAATATTAACACACTCACTGACACACTGTGTATATCATGACCCACAGTTAGATACACCCTGTGAAGTGTAAAACACCCCACCTGTCCTCAGTAATATTAACACACTGACAGAGAACACAGATTAATATTAACACACTCACTGACACACTATGTACATCATGACCCACAGTCAGATACACCCTGTGAAGTGTAAAACACCCCCACTGTCCTCAGCAATATTAACACACTGACAGAGAACACAGATTAATATTAACACACTCACTGACACACTGTGTACATCATGACCCAGAGTCAGATACACCCTGTGAAGTGTAAAACACCCCCACTGTCCTCAGTAATATTAACACACTGACAGAGAACACAGATTAATATTAACACACTCACTGACACACTGTGTATATCATGACCCACAGTGAGATACACCCTGTGAAGTGTAAAACACCCCCACTGTCCTCAGGAATATTAACACACTGACAGAGAACACAGATTAATATTAACACACTCACTGACACACTGTGTATATCATGACCCACAGTTAGATACACCCTGTGAAGTGTAAAACACCCCACCTGTCCTCAGTAATATTAACACACTGACAGAGAACACAGATTAATATTAACACACTCACTGACACACTATGTACATCATGACCCACAGTCAGATCCACCCTGTGAAGTGTAAAACACCCCCACTTTCCTCAGTAATATTAACACACTGACAGAGAACACAGATTAATATTAACACACTCACTGACACACTGTGCACATCATGACCCACAGTCAGATACACCCTGTGAAGTGTAAAACACCCCCACTGTCCTCAGTAATATTAACACACTGACAGAGGACACAGATTAATATTAACACACTCACTGACACACTGTGTATATCATGACCCACTGTCAGATACACCCTGTGAAGTGTAAAACACCCCCACTGTCCTCAGTAATATTAACACACTGACAGAGAACACAGATTAATATTCACACACTCACTGACACACTGTGTATATCATGACCCACAGTTAGATACACCCTGTGAAGTGTAAAACATCCCCACTGTCCTCAGGAATATTAACACACTGACAGAGAACACAGATTAATATTAACACACTCACTGACACACTGTGTACATCATGACCCACAGTCAGATACACCATGTGAAGTGTAAAACACCCCCACTGTCCTCAGTAATATTAACACACTGACAGAGAACACAGATTAATATTAACACACTCACTGACACACTGTGTACATCATGACCCACAGTCAGATACACCCTGTGAAGTGTAAAACACCCCCACTGTCTTCAGGAAAATTAACACACTGACAGAGAACACAGATTAATATTAACACACTCACTGACACACTGTGTAAATCATGACCCAGAGTCAGATACACCCTGTGAAGTGTAAAACATCCCCACTGTCCTCAGTAATATTAACACACTGACAGAGAACACAGATTAATATTAACACACTCACTGACACACTGTGTATATCATGACCCACAGTCAGATACACCCGGTGAAGTGTAAAACACCCCCACTGTCCTCAGGAATATTAACACACTGACAGAGAACACAGATTAATATTAACACACTCACTGACACACTGTGTATGTCATGACCCACAGTCAGATACACCCTGTGAAGTGTAAAACACCCCCACTGTCCTCAGTAATATTAACACACTGACAGAGAACACAGATTAATATTAACACACTCACTGACACACTGTGTATATCATGACCCACAGTCAGATACACCCTGTGAAGTGTAAAACATCCCCACTGTCCTCAGGAATATTAACACACTGACAGAGAACACAGATTAATATTAACACACTCACTGACACACTGTGTATATCATGACCCACAGTCAGATAAACCCTGTGAAGTGTAAAACACCCCCACTGTCCTCAGTAATATTAACACACTGACAGAGAACACAGATTAATATTAACACACTCACTGACACACTGTGTATGTCATGACCCACAGTCAGATAAACCCTGTGAAGTGTAAAACACCCCCACTGTCCTCAGTAATATTAACACACTGACTGAGAACACAGATTAATATTAACACACTCACTGACACACTGTGTATATCATGACCCACAGTCAGATACACCCTGTGAAGTGTAAAACACCCCCACTGTCCTCAGGAATATTAACACACTGACAGAGAACACAGATTAATATTAACACACTCACTGACACACTGTGTACATCATGATCCACAGTCAGATACACCCTGTGAAGTGTAAAACACCCCCACTGTCCTCAGTAATATTAACACACTGACAGAGAACACAGATTAATATTAACACACTCACTGACACACTGTGTATATCATGACCCACAGTCAGATACACCCTGTGAAGTGTAAAACACCCCCACTGTCCTCAGCAATATTAACACACTGACAGAGAACACAGATTAATATTAACACACTCACTGACACACTGTGTACATCATGACCCACAGTCAGATAAACCCTGTGAAGTGTAAAACACCCCCACTGTCCTCAGTAATATTAACACACTGACAGAGAACACAGATTAATATTAACACACTCACTGACACACTGTGTAAATCATGACCCAGAGTCAGATACACCCTGTGAAGTGTAAAACATCCCCACTGTCCTCAGTAATATTAACACACTGACAGAGAACACAGATTAATATTAACACACTCACTGACACACTGTGTATATCATGACCCACAGTCAGATACACCCGGTGAAGTGTAAAACACCCCCACTGTCCTCAGTAATATTAACACACTGACAGAGAACACAGATTAATATTAACACTCTCACTGACACACTGTGTATATCATGACCCACAGTCAGATACACCCTGTGAAGTGTAAAACACCCCCACTGTCTTCAGGAATATTAACACACTGACAGAGAACACAGATTAATCTTAACACACTCACTGACACACTGTGTACATCATGATCCACAGTCAAATACACCCTGTGAAGTGTAAAACACCCCCACTGTCCTCAGTAATATTAACACACTGACAGAGAACACAGATTAATATTAACACACTCACTGACACACTGTGTATATCATGACCCACAGTCAGATACACCCTGTGAAGTGTAAAACACCCCCACTGTCCTCAGTAATATTAACACACTGACAGAGAACACAGATAAATATTAACACACTCACTGACACACTGTGTATATCATGACCCATAGTCAGATACACCCTGTGAAGTGTAAAACACCCCCACTGTCCTCAGCAATATTAACACACTGACAGAGAACACAGATTAATATTAACACACTCACTGACACACTGTGTGCATCATGACCCACAGTCAGATAAACCCTGTGAAGTGTAAAACACCCCCACTGTCCTCAGGAAAATTAACACACTGACAGAGAACACAGATTAATATTAACACACTCACTGACACACTGTGTATATCATGACCCACAGTCAGATACACCCTGTGAAGTGTAAAACATCCCCACTGTCCTCAGGAATATTAACACACTGACAGAGAACACAGATTAATATTAACACACTCACTGACACATTGTGTACATCATGACCCACAGTCAGATACACCCTGTGAAGTGTAAAACACCCCCACTGTCCTCAGGAATATTAACACACTGACAGAGAACACAGATTAATATTAACACACTCACTGACACACTGTGTATATCATGACCCACAGTCAGATACACCCTGTGAAGTGTAAAACACCCCACTGTCCTCAGTAATATTAACACACTGACAGAGAACACAGATTAATATTAACACACTCACTGACACACTGTGTATATCATGACCCACAGTCAGATACACCCTGTGAAGTGTAAAACACCCCACTGTCCTCAGTAATATTAACACACTGACAGAGAACACAGATTAATATTAACACACACACTGACACACTGTGAAAATCATGACCCACAGTCAGATACACCCTGTGAAGTGTAAAACATCCCCACTGTCCTCAGTAAAATTAACACACTGACAGAGAACACAGATTAATATTAACACACTCACTGACACACTGTGTATATCATGACCCACAGTTAGATACACCCTGTGAAGTGTAAAACACCCCCACTGTCCTCAGTAATATTAACACACTGACAGAGAACACAGATTAATATTAACACACTCACTGACACACTGTGTACATCATGACCCACAGTCAGATAAACCCTGTGAAGTGTAAAACACCCCCACTGTCCTCAGTAATATTAACACACTGACAGAGAACACAGATTAATATTAACACACTCACTGACACACTGTGTCCATCATGACCCACAGTCAGATACACCCTGTGAAGTGTAAAACACCCCCAATGTCCTCAGTAATATTAACACACTGACAGAGAACACAGATTAATATTAACACACTCACTGACACACTGTGTACATCATGACCCACAGTCAGATACACCCTGTGAAGTGTAAAACACCCCCACTGTCCTCAGTAATATTAACACACTGACAGAGAACACAGATTAATATTAACACACTCACTGACACACTGTGTATATCATGACCCACAGTCAGATACACCCTGTGAAGTGTAAAACATCCCCACTGTCCTCAGTAATATTAACACACTGACAGAGAACACAGATTAATATTAACACACTCACTGACACACTGTGTATATCATGACCCACAGTCAGATTCACCCTGTGAAGTGTAAAACATCCCCACTGTCCTCAGGAATATTAACACACTGACAGAGAACACAGATTAATATTAACACACTCACTGACACACTGTGTATATCATGACCCACAGTCAGATACACCCTGTGAAGTGTAAAACATCCCCACTGTCCTCAGGAATATTAACACACTGACAGAGAACACAGATAAATATTAACACACTCACTGACACACTGTGTATATCATGACCCACAGTCAGATACACCCGGTGAAGTGTAAAACACCCCCACTGTCCTCAGTAATATTAACACACTGACAGAGAACACAGATTAATATTAACACACTCACTGACACATTGTGTATATCATGTCCCACAGTCAGATACACCCTGTGAAGTGTAAAACATCCCCACTGTCCTCAGTAATATTAACACACTGACAGAGAACACAGATTAATGTTAACACACTCACTGACACACTGTGTATATCATGACCCACAGTCAGATACACCCTGCGAAGTGTAAAACACCCCCACTGTCCTCAGTAATATTAACACACTGACAGAGAACACAGATTAATATTAACACACTCACTGACGCACTGTGTATATCATGACCCACAGTCAGATACACCCTGTGAAGTGTAAAACATCCCCACTGTCCTCAGTAATATTAACACACTGACAGAGAACACAGATTAATATTAACACACTCACTGACACACTGTGTACATCATGACCCACAGTCAGATACACCCTGTGAAGTGTAAAACACCCCCACTGTCCTCAGTAATATTAACACACTGACAGAGAACACAGATTAATATTAACACACTCACTGACACACTGTGTATATCATGACCCACAGTCAGATACACCCTGTGAAGTGTAAAACATCCCCACTGTCCTCAGGAATATTAACACACTGACAGAGAACACAGATAAATATTAACACACTCACTGACACACTGTGTATATCATGACCCACAGTCAGATACACCCGGTGAAGTGTAAAACACCCCCACTGTCCTCAGTAATATTAACACACTGACAGAGAACACAGATTAATATTAACACACTCACTGACACACTGTGTATATCATGACCCACAGTCAGATACACCCTGTGAAGTGTAAAACATCCCCACTGTCCTCAGTAATATTAACACACTGACAGAGAACACAGATTAATATTAACACACTCACTGACACACTGTGTATATCATGACCCACAGTCAGATACACCCTGTGAAGTGTAAAACACCCCCACTTTCCTCAGGAATATTAACACACTGACAGAGAACACAGATAAATATTAACACACTCACTGACACACTGTGTATATCATGACCCACAGTCAGATACACCCTGTGAAGTGTAAAACACCCCCACTGTCCTCAGGAATATTAACACACTGACAGAGAACACAGATTAATATTAACACACTCACTGACACATTGTGTACATCATGACCCACAGTCAGATACACCCTGTGAA
This sequence comes from Heterodontus francisci, assembly GCF_036365525.1. Classification (NCBI taxonomy): domain Eukaryota; kingdom Metazoa; phylum Chordata; class Chondrichthyes; order Heterodontiformes; family Heterodontidae; genus Heterodontus; species Heterodontus francisci. Next base: position 504,869 of record NW_027142070.1, on the reverse strand, counting down.
GTGTAAAACACCCCCAATGTCCTCAGTAATATTAACACACTGACAGAGAACACAGATTAATATTAACACACTCACTGACACACTGTGTACATCATGACCCACAGTCAGATACACCCTGTGAAGTGTAAAACACCCCCACTGTCCTCAGGAATATTAACACACTGACAGAGAACACAGATTAATATTAACACACTCACTGACACATTGTGTCCATCATGACCCACAGTCAGATACACCCTGTGAAGTGTAAAACACGCCCAATGTCCTCAGTAATATTAACACACTGACAGAGAACACAGATTAATATTAACACACTCACTGACACACTGTGTACATCATGACCCACAGTCAGATACACCCTGTGAAGTGTAAAACACCCCCACTGTCCTCAGTAATATTAACACACTGACAGAGAACACAGATTAATATTAACACACTCACTGACACACTGTGTATATCATGACCCACAGTCAGATACACCCTGTGAAGTGTAAAACATCCCCACTGTCCTCAGTAATATTAACACACTGACAGAGAACACAGATTAATATTAACACACTCACTGACACACTGTGTATATCATGACCCACAGTCAGATTCACCCTGTGAAGTGTAAAACATCCCCACTGTCCTCAGGAATATTAACACACTGACAGAGAACACAGATTAATATTAACACACTCACTGACACACTGTGTATATCATGACCCACAGTCAGATACACCCTGTGAAGTGTAAAACATCCCCACTGTCCTCAGGAATATTAACACACTGACAGAGAACACAGATAAATATTAACACACTCACTGACACACTGTGTATATCATGACCCACAGTCAGATACACCCGGTGAAGTGTAAAACACCCCCACTGTCCTCAGTAATATTAACACACTGACAGAGAACACAGATTAATATTAACACACTCACTGACACACTGTGTATATCATGACCCACAGTCAGATACACCCTGTGAAGTGTAAAACATCCCCACTGTCCTCAGTAATATTAACACACTGACAGAGAACACAGATTAATGTTAACACACTCACTGACACACTGTGTATATCATGACCCACAGTCAGATACACCCTGCGAAGTGTAAAACACCCCCACTGTCCTCAGTAATATTAACACACTGACAGAGAACACAGATTAATATTAACACACTCACTGACGCACTGTGTATATCATGACCCACAGTCAGATACACCCTGTGAAGTGTAAAACACCCCCACTGTCCTCAGTAATATTAACACACTGACAGAGAACACAGATTAATATTAACACACTCACTGACACACTGTGTACATCATGACCCACAGTCAGATACACCCTGTGAAGTGTAAAACACCCCCACTGTCCTCAGTAATATTAACACACTGACAGAGAACACAGATTAATATTAACACACTCACTGACACACTGTGTATATCATGACCCACAGTCAGATACACCCTGTGAAGTGTAAAACATCCCCACTGTCCTCAGGAATATTAACACACTGACAGAGAACACAGATAAATATTAACACACTCACTGACACACTGTGTATATCATGACCCACAGTCAGATACACCCGGTGAAGTGTAAAACACCCCTACTGTCCTCAGTAATATTAACACACTGACAGAGAACACAGATTAATATTAACACACTCACTGACACACTGTGTATATCATGACCCACAGTCAGATACACCCTGTGAAGTGTAAAACATCCCCACTGTCCTCAGTAATATTAACACACTGACAGAGAACACAGATTAATATTAACACACTCACTGACACACTGTGTATATCATGACCCACAGTCAGATACACCCTGTGAAGTGTAAAACACCCCCACTTTCCTCAGGAATATTAACACACTGACAGAGAACACAGATAAATATTAACACACTCACTGACACACTGTGTATATCATGACCCACAGTCAGATACACCCTGTGAAGTGTAAAACACCCCCACTGTCCTCAGGAATATTAACACACTGACAGAGAACACAGATTAATATTAACACACTCACTGACACATTGTGTACATCATGACCCACAGTCAGATACACCCTGTGAAGTGTAAAACATCCCCACTGTCCTCAGGAATATTAACACACTGACAGAGAACACAGATTAATATTAACACACTCACTGACACACTGTGTATATCATGACCCACAGTCAGATACACTCTGTGAAGTGTAAAACACCCCACTGTCCTCAGTAATATTAACACACTGACAGAGAACACAGATTAATATTAACACACTCACTGACACACTGTGTATATCATGACACACAGTCAGATACACCCTGTGAAGTGTAAAACACCCCACTGTCCTCAGTAATATTAACACACTGACAGAGAACACAGATAAATATTAACACACTCACTGACACACTGTGTATATCATGACCCACAGTCAGATACACCCTGTGAAGTGTAAAACACCCCCACTGTCCTCAGGAATATTAACACACTGACAGAGAACACAGATTAATATTAACACACTCACTGACACACTGTGTATATCATGACCCACAGTCAGATACACCCTGTGAAGTGTAAAACACTCCACAGTCCTCAGTAATATTAACACACTGACAGAGAACACAGATTAATATTAACACACTCACTGACACACTGTGTATATCATGACACACAGTCAGATACACCCTGTGAAGTGTAAAACACCCCACTGTCCTCAGTAATATTAACACACTGACAGAGAACACAGATTAATATTAACACACTCACTGACACACTGTGTATATCATGACCCACAGTCAGATACACCCTGTGAAGTGTAAAACACCCCCACTTTCCTCAGGAATATTAACACACTGACAGAGAACACAGATAAATATTAACACACTCACTGACACACTGTGTACATCATGACCGCAGTCAGATACACCCTGTGAAGTGTAAAACACCCCCACTGTCCTCAGGAATATTAACACACTGACAGAGAACACAGATTAATATTAACACACTCACTGACACACTGTGTATATCATGACCCACAGTCAGATACACCCTGTGAAGTGCAAAACACCCCACTGTCCTCAGTAATATTAACACACTGACAGAGAACACAGATTAATATTAACACACTCACTGACACACTGTGTATATCATGACCCACAGTCAGATACACCCTGTGAAGTGTAAAACACCCCCACTGTCCTCAGCAATATTAACACACTGACAGAGAACACAGATTAATATTAACACACTCACTGACACACTGTGTATAACATGACCCACAGTCAGATAAACCCTGTGAAGTGTAAAACACACCCACTGTCCTCAGCAATATTAACACACTGACAGAGAACACAGATTAATATTAACACACTCACTGACACACTGTATATATCATGACCTACAGTCAGATACCCCCTGTGAAGTGTAAAACACCCCCACTGTCCTCAGTAATATTAACACACTGACAGAGAACACAGATTAATATTAACACACTCACTGACACACTGTGTATATCATGACCCACAGTCAGATACACCCTGTGAAGTGTAAAACACCCCCACTTTCCTCAGGAATATTAACACACTGACAGAGAACACAGATAAATATTAACACACTCACTGACACACTGTGTACATCATGACCCACAGTCAGATACACCCTGTGAAGTGTAAAACATCCCCACTGTCCTCAGGAATATTAACACACTGACAGAGAACACAGATTAATATTAACACACTCACTGACACACTGTGTATATCATGACCCACAGTCAGATACACCCTGTGAAGTGTAAAACACCCCCACTTTCCTCAGGAATATTAACACACTGACAGAGAACACAGATTAATATTAACACACTCACTGACACACTGTGTATATCATGACCCACAGTCAGATACACCCTGTGAAGTGTAAAACACCCCCACTGTCCTCAGGAATATTAACACACTGTCAGAGAACACAGATTAATATTAACACACTCACTGACACACTGTGTATATCATGACCCACAGTCAGATACACCCTGTGAAGTGTAAAACACCCCCACTTTCCTCAGGAATATTAACACACTGACAGAGAACACAGATAAATATTAACACACTCACTGACACACTGTGTATATCATGACCCACAGTCAGATACACCCTGTGAAGTGTAAAACACCCCCACTGTCCTCAGGAATATTAACACACTGACAGAGAACACAGATTAATATTAACACACTCACTGACACATTGTGTATATCATGACCCACAGTCAGATACACCCTATGAAGTGTAAAACACCCCCTCTGTCCTCAGTAATATTAACACACTGACAGAGAACACAGATTAATATTAACACACTCACTGACACACTGTGTACATCATGACCCACAGTCAGATACACCCTGTGAAGTGTAAAACACCCCCACTGTCCTCAGGAATATTAACACACTGACAGAGAACACAGATTAATATTAACACACTCACTGACACACTGTGTATATCATGACCCACAGTCAGATACACCCTGTGAAGTGTAAAACACCCCACTGTCCTCAGTAATATTAACACACTGACAGAGAACACAGATTAATATTAACACACTCACTGACACACTGTGTATATCATGACCCACAGTCAGATACACCCTGTGAAGTGTAAAACACCCCCACTGTCCTCAGTAATATTAACACACTGACAGAGAACACAGATTAATATTAACACACTCACTGACACACTGTGTATATCATGACCCACAGTCAGATACACCCTGTGAAGTGTAAAACACCCCCACTTTCCTCAGGAATATTAACACACTGACAGAGAACACAGATAAATATTAACACACTCACTGACACACTGTGTACATCATGACCCACAGTCAGATACACCCTGTGAAGTGTAAAACACCCCCAGTGTCCTCAGGAATATTAACACACTGACAGAGAACACAGATTAATATTAACACACTCACTGACACACTGTGTATATCATGACCCACAGTCAGATACTCCCTGTGAAGTGTAAAACACCCCACTGTCCTCAGTAATATTAACACACTGACAGAGAACACAGATTAATATTAACACACTCACTGACACACTGTGTATATCATGACCCACAGTCAGATACACCCTGTGAAGTGTAAAACACCCCCACTGTCCTCAGCAATATTAACACACTGACAGAGAACACAGATTAATATTAACACACTCACTGACACACTGTGTATAACATGACCCACAGTCAGATAAACCCTGTGAAGTGTAAAACACCCCCACTGTCCTCAGCAATATTAACACACTGACAGAGAACACAGATTAATATTAACACACTCACTGACACACTGTATATATCATGACCCACAGTCAGATACCCCCTGTGAAGTGTAAAACACCCCCACTGTCCTCAGTAATATTAACACACTGACAGAGAACACAGATTAATATTAACACACTCACTGACACACTGTGTATATCATGACCCACAGTCAGATACACCCTGTGAAGTGTAAAACACCCCCACTTTCCTCAGGAATATTAACACACTGACAGAGAACACAGATAAATATTAACACACTCACTGACACACTGTGTACATCATGACCCACAGTCAGATACACCCTGTGAAGTGTAAAACATCCCCACTGTCCTCAGGAATATTAACACACTGACAGAGAACACAGATTAATATTAACACACTCACTGACACACTGTGTACATCATGACCCACAGTCAGATACACCCTGTGAAGTGTAAAACATCCCCACTGTCCTCAGTAAAATTAACACACTGACAGAGAACACAGATTAATATTAACACACTCACTGACACACTGTGTATATCATGACCCACAGTTAGATACACCCTGTGAAGTGTAAAACACCCCCACTGTCCTCAGGAATATTAACACACTGACAGAGAACACAGATTAATATTAACACACTCACTGACACACTATGTACATCATGACCCACAGTCAGATTAACCCTGTGAAGTGTAAAACACCCCCACTGTCCTCAGTAATATTAACACACTGACAGAGAACACAGATTAATATTAACACACTCACTGACACACTGTGTACATCATGACCCACAGTCAGATACACCCTGTGAAGTGTAAAACACCCCCACTGTCCTCAGTAATATTAACACACTGACAGAGGACACAGATTAATATTAACACACTCACTGACACACTGTGTATATCATGACCCACAGTCAGATACACCCTGTGAAGTGTAAAACATCGCCACTGTCCTCAGTAATATTAACACACTGACAGAGGACACAGATTAATATTAACACACTCACTGACACACTGTGTATATCATGACCCACAGTCAGATACACCCTGTGAAGTGTAAAACACCCCCACTGTCCTCAGGAATATTAACACACTGACAGAGAACACAGATTAATATTAACACACTCACTGACACATTGTGTACATCATGACCCACAGTCAGATACACCCTGTGAAGTGTAAAACATCCCCACTGTCCTCAGTAATATTAACACACTGACAGAGAACACAGATTAATATTAACACACTCACTGACACACTGTGTATATCATGACCCACAGTCAGATAAACCCTGTGAAGTGTAAAACACCCCCACTGTCCTCAGTAATATTAACACACTGACAGAGAACACAGATTAATATTAACACACTCACTGACACACTGTGTCCATCATGACCCACAGTCAGATACACCCCGTGAAGTGTAAAACACCCCCACTGTCCTCAGTAATATTAACACACTGACAGAGAACACAGATTAATATTAACACACTCACTGACACACTGTGTACATCATGACCCACAGTCAGATACACCCTGTGAAGTGTAAAACACCCCCACTGTCCTCAGTAATATTAACACACTGACAGAGAACACAGATTAATATTAACACACTCACTGACACACTGTGTATATCATGACCCACAGTCAGATACACCCTGTGAAGTGTAAAACATCCCCACTGTCCTCAGGAATATTAACACACTGACAGAGAACACAGATAAATATTAACACACTCACTGACACACTGTGTATATCATGACCCACAGTCAGATACACCCGGTGAAGTGTAAAACACCCCCACTGTCCTCAGTAATATTAACACACTGACAGAGAACACAGATTAATATTAACACACTCACTGACACACTGTGTATAACATGACCCACAGTCAGATAAACCCTGTGAAGTGTAAAACACCCCCACTGTCCTCAGCAATATTAACACACTGACAGAGAACACAGATTAATATTAACACACTCACTGACACACTGTGTATATCATGACCCACAGTCAGATACACCCCGTGAAGTGTAAAACACCCCCACTGTCCTCAGTAATATTAACACACTGACAGAGAACACAGATTAATATTAACACACTCACTGACACACTGTGTATATCATGACCCACAGTCAGATACCCCCTGTGAAGTGTAAAACACCCCCACTCTCCTCAGTAATATTAACACACTGACAGAGAACACAGATTAATATTAACACACTCACTGACACACTGTGTATATCATGACCCACAGTCAGATACACCCTGTGAAGTGTAAAACACCCCCACTTTCCTCAGGAATATTAACACACTGACAGAGAACACAGATAAATATTAACACACTCACTGACACACTGTGTACATCATGACCCACAGTCAGATACACCCTGTGAAGTGTAAAACATCCCCACTGTCCTCAGGAATATTAACACACTGACAGAGAACACAGATTAATATTAACACACTCACTGACACACTGTGTACATCATGACCCACAGTCAGATACACCCTGTGAAGTGTAAAACATCCCCACTGTCCTCAGTAAAATTAACACACTGACAGAGAACACAGATTAATATTAACACACTCACTGACACACTGTGTATATCATGACCCACAGTTAGATACACCCTGTGAAGTGTAAAACACCCCCACTGTCCTCAGTAATATTAACACACTGACAGAGAACACAGATTAATATTAACACACTCACTGACACACTATGTACATCATGACCCACAGTCAGATTAACCCTGTGAAGTGTAAAACACCCCCACTGTCCTCAGTAATATTAACACACTGACAGTGAACACAGATTAATATTAACACACTCACTGACACACTGTGTACATCATGACCCACAGTCAGATACACCCTGTGAAGTGTATAACACCCCCACTGTCCTCAGTAATATTAACACACTGACAGAGGACACAGATTAATATTAACACACTCACTGACACACTGTGTATATCATGACCCACAGTCAGATAAACCCTGTGAAGTGTAAAACACCCCCACTGTCCTCAGTAATATTAACACACTGACAGAGAACACAGATTAATATTAACACACTCACTGACACACTGTGTCCATCATGACCCACAGTCAGATACACCCCGTGAAGTGTAAAACACCCCCACTGTCCTCAGTAATATTAACACACTGACAGAGAACACAGATTAATATTAACACACTCACTGACACACTGTGTACATCATGACCCACAGTCAGATACACCCTGTGAAGTGTAAAACACCCCCACTGTCCTCAGTAATATTAACACACTGACAGAGAACACAGATTAATATTAACACACTCACTGACACACTGTGTATATCATGACCCACAGTCAGATACACCCTGTGAAGTGTAAAACATCCCCACTGTCCTCAGGAATATTAACACACTGACAGAGAACACAGATAAATATTAACACACTCACTGACACACTGTGTATATCATGACCCACAGTCAGATACACCCGGTGAAGTGTAAAACACCCCCACTGTCCTCAGTAATATTAACACACTGACAGAGAACACAGATTAATATTAACACACTCACTGACACACTGTGTATAACATGACCCACAGTCAGATAAACCCTGTGAAGTGTAAAACACCCCCACTGTCCTCAGCAATATTAACACACTGACAGAGAACACAGATAAATATTAACACACTCACTGACACACTGTGTACATCATGACCCACAGTCAGATACACCCTGTGAAGTGTAAAACATCTCCACTGTCCTCAGGAATATTAACACACTGACAGAGAACACAGATTAATATTAACACACTCACTGACACACTGTGTACATCATGACCCACAGTCAGATACACCCTGTGAAGTGTAAAACATCCCCACTGTCCTCAGTAAAATTAACACACTGACAGAGAACACAGATTAATATTAACACACTCACTGACACACTGTGTATATCATGACCCACAGTTAGATACACCCTGTGAAGTGTAAAACACCCCCACTGTCCTCAGTAATATTAACACACTGACAGAGAACACAGATTAATATTAACACACTCACTGACACACTATGTACATCATGACCCACAGTCAGATAAACCCTGTGAAGTGTAAAACACCCCCACTGTCCTCAGTAATATTAACACACTGACAGAGAACACAGATTAATATTAACACACTCACTGACACACTGTGTACATCATGACCCACAGTCAGATACACCCTGTGAAGTGTAAAACACCCCCACTGTCCTCAGTAATATTAACACACTGACAGAGGACACAGATTAATATTAACACACTCACTGACACACTGTGTATATCATGACCCACAGTCAGATAAACCCTGTGAAGTGTAAAACACCCCCACTGTCCTCAGTAATATTAACACACTGACAGAGAACACAGATTAATATTAACACACTCACTGACACACTGTGTCCATCATGACCCACAGTCAGATACACCCTGTGAAGTGTAAAACACCCCCACTGTCCTCAGTAATATTAACACACTGACAGAGAACACAGATTAATATTAACACACTCACTGACACACTGTGTACATCATGACCCACAGTCAGATACACCCTGTGAAGTGTAAAACACCCCCACTGTCCTCAGTAATATTAACACACTGACAGAGAACACAGATTAATATTCAAACACTCACTGACACACTCTGTATATCATGACCCACAGTTAGATACACCCTGTGAAGTGTAAAACATCCCCACTGTCCTCAGGAATATTAACACACTGACAGAGAACACAGATTAATATTAACACACTCACTGACACACTGTGTATATCATGACCCACAGTTAGATACACCCTGTGAAGTGTAAAACACCCCCACTGTCCTCAGTAATATTAACACACTGACAGAGAACACAGATTAATATTAACACACTCACTGACACACTATGTACATCATGACCCACAGTCAGATAAACCCTGTGAAGTGTAAAACACCCCCACTGTCCTCAGTAATATTAACACACTGACAGAGAACACAGATTAATATTAACACACTCACTGACACACTGTGTACATCATGACCCACAGTCAGATACACCCTGTGAAGTGTAAAACACCCCCACTGTCCTCAGTAATATTAACACACTGACAGAGAACACAGATTAATATTAACACACTCACTGACACACTGTGTACATCATGACCCACAGTCAGATACACCCTGTGAAGTGTAAAACACCCCCCCTGTCCTCAGTAATATTAACACACTGACAGAGAACACAGATTAATATTAACACACTCACTGACACACTGTGTATAACATGACCCACAGTCAGATACACCCTGTGAAGTGTAAAACATCCCCACTGTCCTCAGTAAAATTAACACACTGACAGAGAACACAGATTAATATTAACACACTCACTGACACACTGTGTATATCATGACCCACAGTTAGATACACCCTGTGAAGTGTAAAACACCCCCACTGTCCTCAGTAATATTAACACACTGACAGAGGACACAGATTAATATTAACACACTCACTGACACACTGTGTATATCATGACCCACAGTCAGATAAACCCTGTGAAGTGTAAAACACCCCCACTGTCCTCAGTAATATTAACACACTGACAGAGAACACAGATTAATATTAACACACTCACTGACACACTGTGTCCATCATGACCCACAGTCAGATACACCCTGTGAAGTGTAAAACACCCCCACTGTCCTCAGTAATATTAACACACTGACAGAGAACACAGATTAATATTAACACACTCACTGACACACTGTGTACATCATGACCCACAGTCAGATACACCCTGTGAAGTGTAAAACACCCCCACTGTCCTCAGTAATATTAACACACTGACAGAGAACACAGATTAATATTCACACACTCACTGATACACTCTGTATATCATGACCAACAGTTAGATACACCCTGTGAAGTGTAAAACATCCCCACTGTCCTCAGGAATATTAACACACTGACAGAGAACACAGATTAATATTAACACACTCACTGACACACTGTGTATATCATGACCCACAGTCAGATACACCCGGTGAAGTGTAAAACACCCCCACTGTCCTCAGTAATATTAACACACTGACAGAGAACACAGATAAATATTAACACACTCACTGACACACTGTGTATATCATGACCCACAGTCAGATACACCCTGTGAAGTGTAAAACACACCCACTGTCCTCAGCAATATTAACACACTGACAGAGAACACAGATTAATATTAACACACTCACTGACACACTGTGTATAACATGACCCACAGTCAGATAAACCCTGTGAAGTGTAAAACACCCCCACTGTCCTCAGCAATATTAACACACTGACAGAGAACACAGATTAATATTAACACACTCACTGACACACTGTGTATAACATGACCCACAGTCAGATAAACCCTGTGAAGTGTAAAACACCCCCACTGTCCTCAGCAATATTAACACACTGACAGAGAACACAGATTAATATTAACACACTCACTGACACACTGTATATATCATGACCCACAGTCAGATACCCCCTGTGAAGTGTAAAACACCCCCACTGTCCTCAGTAATATTAACACACTGACAGAGAACACAGATTAATATTCACACACTCACTGACACACTCTGTATATCATGACCCACAGTTAGATACACCCTGTGAAGTGTAAAACATCCCCACTGTCCTCAGGAATATTAACACACTGACAGAGAACACAGATTAATATTAACACACTCACTGACACACTGTGTATATCATGACCCACAGTCAGATACACCCGGTGAAGTGTAAAACACCCCCACTGTCCTCAGTAATATTAACACACTGACAGAGAACACAGATAAATATTAACACACTCACTGACACACTGTGTATATCATGACCCACAGTCAGATACACCCTGTGAAGTGTAAAACACCCCCACTGTCCTCAGGAATATTAACACACTGACAGAGAACACAGATTAATATTAACACACTCACTGACACACTGTGTATATCATGACCCACAGTCAGATACACCCTGTGAAGTGTAAAACACCCCACTGTCCTCAGTAATATTAACACACTGACAGAGAACACAGATTAATATTAACACACTCACTGACACACTGTGTATATCATGACCCACAGTCAGATACACCCTGTGAAGTGTAAAACACCCCCACTGTCCTCAGCAATATTAACACACTGACAGAGAACACAGATTAATATTAACACACTCACTGACACACTGTGTATAACATGACCCACAGTCAGATAAACCCTGTGAAGTGTAAAACACCCCCACTGTCCTCAGCAATATTAACACACTGACAGAGAACACAGATTAATATTAACACACTCACTGACACACTGTATATATCATGACCCACAGTCAGATACACCCTGTGAAGTGTAAAACACCCCCCCTGTCCTCAGTAATATTAACACACTGACAGAGAACACAGATTAATATTAACACACTCACTGACACACTGTGTATAACATGACCCACAGTCAGATACACCCTGTGAAGTGTAAAACATCCCCACTGTCCTCAGTAAAATTAACACACTGACAGAGAACACAGATTAATATTAACACACTCACTGACACACTGTGTATATCATGACCCACAGTTAGATACACCCTGTGAAGTGTAAAACACCCCCACTGTCCTCAGTAATATTAACACACTGACAGAGGACACAGATTAATATTAACACACTCACTGACACACTGTGTATATCATGACCCACAGTCAGATAAACCCTGTGAAGTGTAAAACACCCCCACTGTCCTCAGTAATATTAACACACTGACAGAGAACACAGATTAATATTAACACACTCACTGACACACTGTGTCCATCATGACCCACAGTCAGATACACCCTGTGAAGTGTAAAACACCCCCACTGTCCTCAGTAATATTAACACACTGACAGAGAACACAGATTAATATTAACACACTCACTGACACACTGTGTACATCATGACCCACAGTCAGATACACCCTGTGAAGTGTAAAACACCCCCACTGTCCTCAGTAATATTAACACACTGACAGAGAACACAGATTAATATTCACACACTCACTGATACACTCTGTATATCATGACCAACAGTTAGATACACCCTGTGAAGTGTAAAACATCCCCACTGTCCTCAGGAATATTAACACACTGACAGAGAACACAGATTAATATTAACACACTCACTGACACACTGTGTATATCATGACCCACAGTCAGATACACCCGGTGAAGTGTAAAACACCCCCACTGTCCTCAGTAATATTAACACACTGACAGAGAACACAGATAAATATTAACACACTCACTGACACACTGTGTATATCATGACCCACAGTCAGATACACCCTGTGAAGTGTAAAACACACCCACTGTCCTCAGCAATATTAACACACTGACAGAGAACACAGATTAATATTAACACACTCACTGACACACTGTGTATAACATGACCCACAGTCAGATAAACCCTGTGAAGTGTAAAACACCCCCACTGTCCTCAGCAATATTAACACACTGACAGAGAACACAGATTAATATTAACACACTCACTGACACACTGTGTATAACATGACCCACAGTCAGATAAACCCTGTGAAGTGTAAAACACCCCCACTGTCCTCAGCAATATTAACACACTGACAGAGAACACAGATTAATATTAACACACTCACTGACACACTGTATATATCATGACCCACAGTCAGATACCCCCTGTGAAGTGTAAAACACCCCCACTGTCCTCAGTAATATTAACACACTGACAGAGAACACAGATTAATATTCACACACTCACTGACACACTCTGTATATCATGACCCACAGTTAGATACACCCTGTGAAGTGTAAAACATCCCCACTGTCCTCAGGAATATTAACACACTGACAGAGAACACAGATTAATATTAACACACTCACTGACACACTGTGTATATCATGACCCACAGTCAGATACACCCGGTGAAGTGTAAAACACCCCCACTGTCCTCAGTAATATTAACACACTGACAGAGAACACAGATAAATATTAACACACTCACTGACACACTGTGTATATCATGACCCACAGTCAGATACACCCTGTGAAGTGTAAAACACCCCCACTGTCCTCAGGAATATTAACACACTGACAGAGAACACAGATTAATATTAACACACTCACTGACACACTGTGTATATCATGACCCACAGTCAGATACACCCTGTGAAGTGTAAAACACCCCACTGTCCTCAGTAATATTAACACACTGACAGAGAACACAGATTAATATTAACACACTCACTGACACACTGTGTATATCATGACCCACAGTCAGATACACCCTGTGAAGTGTAAAACACCCCCACTGTCCTCAGCAATATTAACACACTGACAGAGAACACAGATTAATATTAACACACTCACTGACACACTGTGTATAACATGACCCACAGTCAGATAAACCCTGTGAAGTGTAAAACACCCCCACTGTCCTCAGCAATATTAACACACTGACAGAGAACACAGATTAATATTAACACACTCACTGACACACTGTATATATCATGACCCACAGTCAGATACCCCCTGTGAAGTGTAAAACACCCCCACTGTCCTCAGTAATATTAACACACTGACAGAGAACACAGATTAATATTAACACACTCACTGACACACTGTGTATATCATGACCCACAGTTAGATACACCCTGTGAAGTGTAAAACACCCCCACTGTCCTCAGTAATATTAACACACTGACAGAGGACACAGATTAATATTAACACACTCACTGACACTGTGTATATCATGACCCACAGTTAGATACACCCTGTGAAGTGTAAAACATCCCCACTGTCCTCAGGAATATTAACACACTGACAGAGAACACAGATTAATATTAACACACTCACTGACACACTGTGTATATCATGACCCACAGTCAGATACACCCTGTGAAGTGTAAAACACCCCCACTGTCCTCAGGAATATTAACACACTGACAGAGAACACAGATTAATATTAACACACTCACTGACACACTGTGTATATCATGACCCACAGTCAGATACACCCTGTGAAGTGTAAAACACCCCCACTGTCCTCAGGAATATTAACACACTGAGAGAGAACACAGATTAATATTAACACACTCACTGACACACTGTGTATATCATGACCCACAGTCAGATAAACCCTGTGAAGTGTAAAACACCCCCACTGTCCTCAGTAATATTAACACACTGACAGAGAACACAGATTAATATTAACACACTCACTGACACACTGTGTCCATCATTACCCACAGTCAGATACACCCTGTGAAGTGTAAAACACCCCCACTGTCCTCAGTAATATTAACACACTGACAGAGAACACAGATTAATATTAACACACTCACTGACACACTGTGTATATCATGACCCACAGTTAGATACACCCTGTGAAGTGTAAAACACCCCCACTGTCCTCAGGAATATTAACACACTGACAGAGAACACAGATTAATATTAACACACTCACTGACACACTGTGTATATCATGACCCACAGTCAGATACACCCTGTGAAGTGTAAAACATCCCCACTGTCCTCAGTAATATTAACACACTGACAGAGAACACAGATTAATATTAACACACTCACTGACACACTGTGTATATCATGACCCACAGTCAGATACACCCTGTGAAGTGTAAAACACCCCCACTGTCCTCAGTAATATTAACACACTGACAGAGAACACAGATAAATATTCACACACTCACTGACACACTCTGTATATCATGACCCACAGTTAGATACACCCTGTGAAGTGTAAAACATCCCCACTGTCCTCAGGAATATTAACACACTGACAGAGAACACAGATTAATATTAACACACTCACTGACACACTGTGTATATCATGACCCACAGTCAGATACACCCGGTGAAGTGTAAAACACCCCCACTGTCCTCAGTAATATTAACACACTGACAGAGAACACAGATAAATATTAACACACTCACTGACACACTGTGTATATCGTGACCCACAGTCAGATACACCCTGTGAAGTGTAAAACACCCCCACTGTCCTCAGGAATATTAACACACTGACAGAGAACACAGATTAATATTAACACACTCACTGACACACTGTGTATATCATGACCCACAGTCAGATACACCCTGTGAAGTGTAAAACACCCCACTGTCCTCAGTAATATTAACACACTGACAGACAACACAGATTAATATTAACACACTCACTGACACACTGTGTATATCATGACCCACAGTCAGATACACACTGTGAAGTGTAAAACACCCCCACTGTCCTCAGCAATATTAACACACTGACAGAGAACACAGATTAATATTAACACACTCACTGACACACTGTGTATAACATGACCCACAGTCAGATAAACCCTGTGAAGTGTAAAACACCCCCACTGTCCTCAGCAATATTAACACACTGACAGAGAACACAGATTAATATTAACACACTCACTGACACACTGTATATATCATGACCCACAGTCAGATACCCCCTGTGAAGTGTAAAACACCCCCACTGTCCTCAGTAATATTAACACACTGACAGAGAACACAGATTAATATTAACACACTCACTGACACACTGTGTACATCATGACCCAGAGTCAGATACCCCCTGTGAAGTGTAAAACACCCCCACTGTCCTCAGTAATATTAACACATTGACAGAGAACACAGATTAATATTAACACACTCACTGACACACTGTGTATATCATGACCCACAGTCAGATAAACCCTGTGAAGTGTAAAACACCCCCACTGTCCTCAGTAATATTAACACACTGACAGAGAACACAGATAAATATTAACACACTCACTGACACACTGTATATATCATGACCCACAGTCAGATACCCCCTGTGAAGTGTAAAACACCCCCACTGTCCTCAGTAATATTAACACACTGACAGAGAACACAGATTAATATTAACACACTCACTGACACACTGTGTACATCATGACCCAGAGTCAGATACCCCCTGTGAAGTGTAAAACACCCCCACTGTCCTCAGGAATATTAACACACTGACAGAGAACACAGATTAATATTAACACACTCACTGACACACTGTGTATATCATGACCCACACTTAGATACACCCTGTGAAGTGTAAAACACCCCCACTGTCCTCAGTAATATTAACACACTGACAGAGGACACAGATTAATATTAACACACTCACTGACACACTGTGTATATCATGACCCACAGTCAGATAAACCCTGTGAAGTGTAAAACACCCCCACTGTCCTCAGTAATATTAACACACTGACAGAGAACACAGATTAATATTAACACACTCACTGACACACTGTGTCCATCATGACCCACAGTCAGATACACCCTGTGAAGTGTAAAACACCCCCACTGTCCTCAGTAATATTAACACACTGACAGAGAACACAGATTAATATTAACACACTCACTGACACACTGTGTACATCATGACCCACAGTCAGATACACCCTGTGAAGTGTAAAACACCCCCACTGTCCTCAGTAATATTAACACACTGACAGAGAACACAGATTAATATTCACACACTCACTGACACACTCTGTATATCATGACCCAGAGTCAGATACACCCTGTGAAGTGTAAAACACCCCCACTGTCCTCAGTAATATTAACACACTGACAGAGAACACAGATTAATATTAACACACTCACTGACACACTGTGTATATCATGACCCACAATTAGATACACCCTGTGAAGTGTAAAACATCCCCACTGTCCTCAGGAATATTAACACACTGACAGAGAACACAGATTAATATTAACACACTCACTGACACACTGTGTATATCATGACCCACAGTCAGATACACCCGGTGAAGTGTAAAACACCCCCACTGTCCTCAGTAATATTAACACACTGACAGAGAACACAGATAAATATTAACACACTCACTGACACACTGTGTATATCATGACCCACAGTCAGATACACCCTGTGAAGTGTAAAACACCCCCACTGTCCTCAGGAATATTAACTCACTGACAGAGAACACAGATTAATATTAACACACTCACTGACACACTGTGTATATCATGACCCACAGTCAGATACACCCTGTGAAGTGTAAAACACCCCACTGTCCTCAGTAATAATAACACACTGACAGAGAACAC
Organism: Heterodontus francisci; assembly: GCF_036365525.1. Lineage (NCBI taxonomy): Eukaryota > Metazoa > Chordata > Chondrichthyes > Heterodontiformes > Heterodontidae > Heterodontus > Heterodontus francisci. Next base: position 486,408 of record NW_027142070.1, on the reverse strand, counting down.
AGATTAATATTAACACACTCACTGACACACTGTGTATATCATGACCCACAGTCAGATACACCCTGTGAAGTGTAAAACACCCCCACTGTCCTCAGCAATATTAACACACTGACAGAGAACACAGATTAATATTAACACACTCACTGACACACTGTGTATAACATGACCCACAGTCAGATAAACCCTGTGAAGTGTAAAACACCCCCACTGTCCTCAGCAATATTAACACACTGACAGAGAACACAGATTAATATTAACACACTCACTGACACACTGTATATATCATGACCCACAGTCAGATACCCCCTGTGAAGTGTAAAACACCCCCACTGTCCTCAGTAATATTAACACACTGACAGAGAACACAGATTAATATTAACACACTCACTGACACACTGTGTATATCATGACCCACAGTCAGATACACCCTGTGAAGTGTAAAACACCCCCACTTTCCTCAGGAATATTAACACACTGACAGAGAACACAGATAAATATTAACACACTCACTGACACACTGTGTACATCATGACCCACAGTCAGATACACCCTGTGAAGTGAAAAACATCCCCACTGTCCTCAGGAATATTAACACACTGACAGAGAACACAGATTATTATTAACACACTCACTGACACACTGTGTACATCATGACCCACAGTCAGATACACCCTGTGAAGTGTAAAACATCCCCACTGTCCTCAGTAAAATTAACACACTGACAGAGAACACAGATTAATATTAACACACTCACTGACACACTGTGTATATCATGACCCACAGTTAGATACACCCTGTGAAGTGTAAAACACCCCTACTGTCCTCAGTAATATTAACACACTGACAGAGAACACAGATTAATATTAACACACTCACTGACACACTATGTACATCATGACCCACAGTCAGATAAACCCTGTGAAGTGTAAAACACCCCCACTGTCCTCAGTAATATTAACACACTGACAGAGAACACAGATTAATATTAACACACTCACTGACACACTGTGTATATCATGACCCACAGTCAGATACACCCTGTGAAGTGTAAAACACCCCCACTGTCCTCAGTAATATTAACACACTGACAGAGGACACAGATTAATATTAACACACTCACTGACACACTGTGTATATCATGACCCACAGTCAGATAAACCCTGTGAAGTGTAAAACACCCCCACTGTCCTCAGTAATATTAACACACTGACAGAGAACACAGATTAATATTAACACACTCACTGACACACTGTGTCCATCATGACCCACAGTCAGATACACCCTGTGAAGTGTAAAACACCCCCACTGTCCTCAGTAATATTAACACACTGACAGAGAACACAGATTAATATTAACACACTCACTGACACACTGTGTACATCATGACCCACAGTCAGATACACCCTGTGAAGTGTAAAACACCCCCACTGTCCTCAGTAATATTAACACACTGACAGAGAACACAGATTAATATTCACACACTCACTGACACACTGTGTATATCATGACCCACAGTTAGATACACCCTGTGAAGTGTAAAACATCCCCACTGTCCTCAGGAATATTAACACACTGACAGAGAACACAGATTAATATTAACACACTCACTGACACACTGTGTATATCATGACCCACAGTCAGATACACCCTGTGAAGTGTAAAACATCCCCACTGTCCTCAGGAATATTAACACACTGACAGAGAAAACAGATAAATATTAACACACTCACTGACACACTGTGTATATCATGACCCACAGTCAGATACACCCGGTGAAGTGTAAAACACCCCCACTGTCCTCAGTAATATTAACACACTGACAGAGAACACAGATTAATATTAACACACTCACTGACACACTGTGTATAACATGACCCACAGTCAGATAAACCCTGTGAAGTGTAAAACACCCCCACTGTCCTCAGCAATATTAACACACTGACAGAGAACACAGATTAATATTAACACACTCACTGACACACTGTGTATATCATGACCCACAGTCAGATACACCCTGTGAAGTGTAAAAAACCCCCACTGTCCTCAGCAATATTAACACACTGACAGAGAACACAGATTAATATTAACACACTCACTGACACACTGTGTATAACATGACCCACAGTCAGATAAACCCTGTGAAGTGTAAAACACCCCCACTGTCCTCAGCAATATTAACACACTGACAGAGAACACAGATTAATATTAACACACTCACTGACACACTGTATATATCATGACCCACAGTCAGATACCCCCTGTGAAGTGTAAAACACCCCCACTGTCCTCAGTAATATTAACACACTGACAGAGAACACAGATTAATATTAACACACTCACTGACACACTGTGTATATCATGACCCAGGTCAGATACACCCTGTGAAGTGTAAAACACCCCCACTTTCCTCAGGAATATTAACACACTGACAGAGAACACAGATAAATATTAACACACTCACTGACACACTGTGTACATCATGACCCACAGTCAGATACACCCTGTGAAGTGTAAAACATCCCCACTGTCCTCAGGAATATTAACACACTGACAGAGAACACAGATTAATATTAACACACTCACTGACACACTGTGTACATCATGACCCACAGTCAGATACACCCTGTGAAGTGTAAAACATCCCCACTGTCCTCAGTAAAATTAACACACTGACAGAGAACACAGATTAATATTAACACACTCACTGACACACTGTCTATATCATGACCCACAGTTAGATACACCCTGTGAAGTGTAAAACACCCCCACTGTCCTCAGTAATATTAACACACTGACAGAGAACACAGATTAATATTAACACACTCACTGACACACTATGTACATCATGACCCACAGTCAGATAAACCCTGTGAAGTGTAAAACACCCCCACTGTCCTCAGTAATATTAACACACTGACAGAGAACACAGATTAATATTAACACACTCACTGACACACTGTGTACATCATGACCCACAGTCAGATACACCCTGTGAAGTGTAAAACATCCCCACTGTCCTCAGTAATATTAACACACTGACAGAGGACACAGATTAATATTAACACACTCACTGACACACTGTGTATATCATGACCCACAGTTAGATACACCCTGTGAAGTGTAAAACACCCCCACTGTCCTCAGTAATATTAACACACTGACAGAGAACACAGATTAATATTAACACACTCACTGACACACTATGTACATCATGACCCACAGTCAGATAAACCCTGTGAAGTGTAAAACACCCCCACTGTCCTCAGTAATATTAACACACTGACAGAGAACACAGATTAATATTAACACACTCACTGACACACTGTGTACATCATGACCCACAGTCAGATACACCCTGTGAAGTGTAAAACACCCCCACTGTCCTCAGTAATATTAACACACTGACAGAGGACGCAGATTAATATTAACACACTCACTGACACACTGTGTATATCATGACCCACAGTCAGATAAACCCTGTGAAGTGTAAAACACCCCCACTGTCCTCAGGAATATTAACACACTGACAGAGAACACAGATTAATATTAACACACTCACTGACACACTGTGTCCATCATGACCCACAGTCAGATACACCCTGTGAAGTGTAAAACACCCCCACTGTCCTCAGTAATATTAACACACTGACAGAGAACACAGATTAATATTAACACACTCACTGACACACTGTGTACATCATGACCCACAGTCAGATACTCCCTGTGAAGTGTAAAACACCCCCACTGTCCACAGTAATATTAACACACTGACAGAGAACACAGATTAATATTAACACACTCACTGACACACTGTGTATATCATGACCCACAGTCAGATACACCCTGTGAAGTGTAAAACACCCCCACTTTCCTCAGGAATATTAACACACTGACAGAGAACACAGATAAATATTAACACACTCACTGACACACTGTGTACATCATGACCCACAGTCAGATACACCCTGTGAAGTGAAAAACACCCCCACTGTCCTCAGCAATATTAACACACTGACAGAGAACACAGATTAATATTAACACACTCACTGACACACTGTATATATCATGACCCACAGTCAGATACCCCCTGTGAAGTGTAAAACACCCCCACTGTCCTCAGTAATATTAACACACTGACAGAGAACACAGATTAATATTAACACACTCACTGACACACTGTGTATATCATGACCCAGGTCAGATACACCCTGTGAAGTGTAAAACACCCCCACTTTCCTCAGGAATATTAACACACTGACAGAGAACACAGATAAATATTAACACACTCACTGACACACTGTGTACATCATGACCCACAGTCAGATACACCCTGTGAAGTGTAAAACATCCCCACTGTCCTCAGGAATATTAACACACTGACAGAGAACACAGATTAATATTAACACACTCACTGACACACTGTGTACATCATGACCCACAGTCAGATACACCCTGTGAAGTGTAAAACATCCCCACTGTCCTCAGTAAAATTAACACACTGACAGAGAACACAGATTAATATTAACACACTCACTGACACACTGTCTATATCATGACCCACAGTTAGATACACCCTGTGAAGTGTAAAACACCCCCACTGTCCTCAGTAATATTAACACACTGACAGAGAACACAGATTAATATTAACACACTCACTGACACACTATGTACATCATGACCCACAGTCAGATAAACCCTGTGAAGTGTAAAACACCCCCACTGTCCTCAGTAATATTAACACACTGACAGAGAACACAGATTAATATTAACACACTCACTGACACACTGTGTACATCATGACCCACAGTCAGATACACCCTGTGAAGTGTAAAACATCCCCACTGTCCTCAGTAATATTAACACACTGACAGAGAACACAGATTAATATTAACACACTCACTGACACACTGTGTATATCATGACCCACAGTCAGATACACCCTGTGAAGTGTAAAACACCCCCACTTTCCTCAGGAATATTAACACACTGACAGAGAACACAGATAAATATTAACACACTCACTGACACACTGTGTACATCATGACCCACAGTCAGATACACCCTGTGAAGTGAAAAACATCCCCACTGTCCTCAGGAATATTAACACACTGACAGAGAACACAGATTAATATTAACACACTCACTGACACACTGTGTACATCATGACCCACAGTCAGATACACCCTGTGAAGTGTAAAACATCCCCACTGTCCTCAGTAAAATTAACACACTGACAGAGAACACAGATTAATATTAACACACTCACTGACACACTGTGTATATCATGACCCACAGTTAGATACACCCTGTGAAGTGTAAAACACCCCCACTGTCCTCAGTAATATTAACACACTGACAGAGAACACAGATTAATATTAACACAATCACTGACACACTATGTACATCATGACCCACAGTCAGATAAACCCTGTGAAGTGTAAAACACCCCCACTGTCCTCAGTAATATTAACACACTGACAGAGAACACAGATTAATATTAACACACTCACTGACACACTGTGTATATCATGACCCACAGTCAGATACACCCTGTGAAGTGTAAAACACCCCCACTGTCCTCAGTAATATTAACACACTGACAGAGGACACAGATTAATATTAACACACTCACTGACACACTGTGTATATCATGACCCACAGTCAGATAAACCCTGTGAAGTGTAAAACACCCCCACTGTCCTCAGTAATATTAACACACTGACAGAGAACACAGATTAATATTAACACACTCACTGACACACTGTGTCCATCATGACCCACAGTCAGATACACCCTGTGAAGTGTAAAACACCCCCACTGTCCTCAGTAATATTAACACACTGACAGAGAACACAGATTAATATTAACACACTCACTGACACACTGTGTACATCATGACCCACAGTCAGATACACCCTGTGAAGTGTAAAACACCCCCACTGTCCTCAGTAATATTAACACACTGACAGAGAACACAGATTAATATTCACACACTCACTGACACACTGTGTATATCATGACCCACAGTTAGATACACCCTGTGAAGTGTAAAACATCCCCACTGTCCTCAGGAATATTAACACACTGACAGAGAACACAGATTAATATTAACACACTCACTGACACACTGTGTATATCATGACCCACAGTCAGATACACCCTGTGAAGTGTAAAACATACCCACTGTCCTCAGGAATATTAACACACTGACAGAGAACACAGATAAATATTAACACACTCACTGACACACTGTGTATATCATGACCCACAGTCAGATACACCCGGTGAAGTGTAAAACACCCCCACTGTCCTCAGTAATATTAACACACTGACAGAGAACACAGATTAATATTAACACACTCACTGACACACTGTGTATAACATGACCCACAGTCAGATAAACCCTGTGAAGTGTAAAACACCCCCACTGTCCTCAGCAATATTAACACACTGACAGAGAACACAGATTAATATTAACACACTCACTGACACACTGTGTATATCATGACCCACAGTCAGATACACCCTGTGAAGTGTAAAAAACCCCCACTGTCCTCAGCAATATTAACACACTGACAGAGAACACAGATTAATATTAACACACTCACTGACACACTGTGTATAACATGACCCACAGTCAGATAAACCCTGTGAAGTGTAAAACACCCCCACTGTCCTCAGCAATATTAACACACTGACAGAGAACACAGATTAATATTAACACACTCACTGACACACTGTATATATCATGACCCACAGTCAGATACCCCCTGTGAAGTGTAAAACACCCCCACTGTCCTCAGTAATATTAACACACTGACAGAGAACACAGATTAATATTAACACACTCACTGACACACTGTGTATATCATGACCCACAGTCAGATACACCCTGTGAAGTGTAAAACACCCCCACTTTCCTCAGGAATATTAACACACTGACAGAGAACACAGATAAATATTAACACACTCACTGACACACTGTGTACATCATGACCCACAGTCAGATACACCCTGTGAAGTGTAAAACATCCCCACTGTCCTCAGGAATATTAACACACTGACAGAGAACACAGATTAATATTAACACACTCACTGACACACTGTGTACATCATGACCCACAGTCAGATACACCCTGTGAAGTGTAAAACATCCCCACTGTCCTCAGTAAAATTAACACACTGACAGAGAACACAGATTAATATTAACACACTCACTGACACACTGTGTATATCATGACCCACAGTTAGATACACCCTGTGAAGTGTAAAACACCCCCACTGTCCTCAGTAATATTAACACACTGACAGAGAACACAGATTAATATTAACACACTCACTGACACACTATGTACATCATGACCCACAGTCAGATAAACCCTGTGAAGTGTAAAACACCCCCACTGTCCTCAGTAATATTAACACACTGACAGAGAACACAGATTAATATTAACACACTCACTGACACACTGTGTACATCATGACCCACAGTCAGATACACCCTGTGAAGTGTAAAACATCCCCACTGTCCTCAGTAATATTAACACACTGACAGAGGACACAGATTAATATTAACACACTCACTGACACACTGTGTATATCATGACCCACAGTTAGATACACCCTGTGAAGTGTAAAACACCCCCACTGTCCTCAGTAATATTAACACACTGACAGAGAACACAGATTAATATTAACACACTCACTGACACACTATGTACATCATGACCCACAGTCAGATAAACCCTGTGAAGTGTAAAACACCCCCACTGTCCTCAGTAATATTAACACACTGACAGAGAACACAGATTAATATTAACACACTCACTGACACACTGTGTACATCATGACCCACAGTCAGATACACCCTGTGAAGTGTAAAACACCCCCACTGTCCTCAGTAATATTAACACACTGACAGAGGACACAGATTAATATTAACACACTCACTGACACACTGTGTATATCATGACCCACAGTCAGATAAACCCCTGTGAAGTGTAAAACACCCCCACTGTCCTCAGGAATATTAACACACTGACAGAGAACACAGATTAATATTAACACACTCACTGACACACTGTGTCCATCATGACCCACAGTCAGATACACCCTGTGAAGTGTAAAACACCCCCACTGTCCTCAGTAATATTAACACACTGACAGAGAACACAGATTAATATTAACACACTCACTGACACACTGTGTACATCATGACCCACAGTCAGATACACCCTGTGAAGTGTAAAACACCCCCACTGTCCACAGTAATATTAACACACTGACAGAGAACACAGATTAATATTCACACACTCACTGACACACTGTGTATATCATGACCCACAGTCAGATACACCCTGTGAAGTGTAAAACATCCCCACTGTCCTCAGGAATATTAACACACTGACAGAGAACACAGATTAATATTAACACACTCACTGACACACTGTGTATATCATGACCCACAGTCAGATACACCCTGTGAAGTGTAAAACATCCCCACTGTCCTCAGGAATATTAACACACTGACAGAGAACACAGATAAATATTAACACACTCACTGACACACTGTGTATATCATGACCCACAGTCAGATACACCCGGTGAAGTGTAAAACACCCCACTGTCCTCAGTAATATTAACACACTGACAGAGAACACAGATTAATATTAACACACTCACTGACACACTGTGTATAACATGACCAACAGTCAGATAAACCCTGTGAAATGTAAAACACCCCCACTGTCCTCAGCAATATTAACACACTGACAGAGAACACAGATTAATATTAACACACTCACTGACACACTGTATATATCATGACCCACAGTCAGATACCCCCTGTGAAGTGTAAAACACCCCCACTGTCCTCAGTAATATTAACACACTGACAGAGAACACAGATAAATATTAACACACTCACTGACACACTGTGTACATCATGACCCACAGTCAGATACACCTGTGAAGTGTAAAACATCCCCACTGTCCCCAGGAATATTAACACACTGACAGAGAACACAGATTGATATTAACACACTCACTGACACACTGTGTACATCATGACCCACAGTCAGATACACCCTGTGAAGTGTAAAACATCCCCACTGTCCTCAGTAAAATTAACACACTGACAGAGAACACAGATTAATATTAACACACTCACTGACACACTGTGTATATCATGACCCACAGTTAGATACACCCTGTGAAGTGTAAAACACCCCCACTGTCCTCAGTAATATTAACACACTGACAGAGGACACAGATTAATATTAACACACTCACTGACACACTGTGTATATCATGACCCACAGTCAGATAAACCCTTTGAAGTGTAAAACCCCCCACTGTCCTCAGTAATATTCACACACTGACAGAGAACACAGATTAATATTAACACACTCACTGACACTCTGCGTCCATCATGACCCACAGTCAGATACACCCTGTGAAGTGTAAAACACCCCCACTGTCCTCAGTAATATTAACACACTGACAGAGAACACAGATTAATATTAACACACTCACTGACACACTGTGTACATCATGTTCCACAGTCAGATACACCCTGTGAAGTGTAAAACACCCCCACTGTCCTCAGTAATATTAACACACTGACAGAGAACACAGATTAATATTCACACACTCACTGACACACTCTGTATATCATGACCCACAGTTAGATACACCCTGTGAAGTGTAAAACATCCCCACTGTCCTCAGGAATATTAACACACTGACAGAGAACACAGATTAATATTAACACACTCACTGACACACTGTGTATATCATGACCCACAGTCAGATACACCCTGTGAAGTGTAAAACATCCCCACTGTCCTCAGGAATATTAACACACTGACAGAGAACACAGATAAATATTAACACACTCACTGACACACTGTGTATATCATGACCCACAGTCAGATACACCCGGTGAAGTGTAAAACACCCCCACTGTCCTCAGTAATATTAACACACTGACAGAGAACACAGATTAATATTAACACACTCACTGACACACTGTGTATATCATGACCCACAGTCAGATACACCCTGTGAAGTGTAAAACACCCCCACTGTCCTCAGTAATATTAACACACTGACAGAGGACACAGATTAATATTAACACACTCACTGACACACTGTGTATATCATGACCCACAGTCAGATACACCCTGTGAAGTGTAAAACAACCCCACTGTCCTCAGTAATATTAACACACTGACAGAGAACACAGATAAATATTAACACACTCACTGACACACTGTGTACATCATGACCCACAGTCAGATACACCTGTGAAGTGTAAAACATCCCCACTGTCCCCAGGAATATTAACACACTGACAGAGAACACAGATTGATATTAACACACTCACTGACACACTGTGTACATCATGACCCACAGTCAGATACACCCTGTGAAGTGTAAAACATCCCCACTGTCCTCAGTAAAATTAACACACTGACAGAGAACACAGATTAATATTAACACACTCACTGACACACTGTGTATATCATGACCCACAGTTAGATACACCCTGTGAAGTGTAAAACACCCCCACTGTCCTCAGTAATATTAACACACTGACAGAGGACACAGATTAATATTAACACACTCACTGACACACTGTGTATATCATGACCCACAGTCAGATAAACCCTTTGAAGTGTAAAACCCCCCACTGTCCTCAGTAATATTCACACACTGACAGAGAACACAGATTAATATTAACACACTCACTGACACTCTGCGTCCATCATGACCCACAGTCAGATACACCCTGTGAAGTGTAAAACACCCCCACTGTCCTCAGTAATATTAACACACTGACAGAGAACACAGATTAATATTAACACACTCACTGACACACTGTGTACATCATGACCCACAGTCAGATACACCCTGTGAAGTGTAAAACACCCCCACTGTCCTCAGTAATATTAACACACTGACAGAGAACACAGATTAATATTCACACACTCACTGACACACTCTGTATATCATGACCCACAGTTAGATACACCCTGTGAAGTGTAAAACATCCCCACTGTCCTCAGGAATATTAACACACTGACAGAGAACACAGATTAATATTAACACACTCACTGACACACTGTGTATATCATGACCCACAGTCAGATACACCCTGTGAAGTGTAAAACATCCCCACTGTCCTCAGGAATATTAACACACTGACAGAGAACACAGATAAATATTAACACACTCACTGACACACTGTGTATATCATGACCCACAGTCAGATACACCCGGTGAAGTGTAAAACACCCCCACTGTCCTCAGTAATATTAACACACTGACAGAGAACACAGATTAATATTAACACACTCACTGACACACTGTGTATATCATGACCCACAGTCAGATACACCCTGTGAAGTGTAAAACACCCCCACTGTCCTCAGTAATATTAACACACTGACAGAGGACACAGATTAATATTAACACACTCACTGACACACTGTGTATATCATGACCCACAGTCAGATACACCCTGTGAAGTGTAAAACAACCCCACTGTCCTCAGTAATATTAACACACTGACAGAGAACACAGATTAATATTAACACACTCACTGACACACTGTGTATATCATGACCCACAGTCAGATACACCCTGTGAAGTGTAAAACACCCCCACTGTCCTCAGTAATATTAACACACTGACAGAGAACACAGATTAATATTAACACACTCACTGACACACTGTGTATATCATGACCCACAGTCAGATACACCCTGTGAAGTGTAAAACACCCCCACTGTCCTCAGTAATATTAACACACTGACAGAGAACACAGATTAATATTAACACACTCACTGACACACTGTGTATATCATGATCCACAGTCAGATACACCCTGTGAAGTGTAAAACACCCCCACTGTCCTCAGTAATATTAACACACTGACAGAGAACACAGATTAATATTAACACACTCACTGACACACTGTGTATATCATGACCCACAGTTAGATACACCCTGTGAAGTGTAAAACATCCCCACTGTCCTCAGGAATATTAACACACTGACAGAGAACACAGATTAATATTAACACACTCACTGACACACTGTGTATATCATGACCCACAGTCAGATACACCCTGTGAAGTGTAAAACACCCCCACTGTCTTCAGGAATATTAACACACTGACAGAGAACACAGATTAATATTAACACACTCACTGACACACTGTGTATATCATGACCCACAGTCAGATACACCCTGTGAAGTGTAAAACACCCCCACTGTCCTCAGTAATATTAACACACTGACAGAGAACACAGATTAATATTAACACACTCACTGACACACTGTGTATATCATGACCCACAGTCAGATAAACCCTGTGAAGTGTAAAACACCCCCACTGTCCTCAGTAATATTAACACACTGACAGAGAACACAGATTAATATTAACACACTCACTGACACACTGTGTCCATCATGACCCACAGTCAGATACACCCTGTGAAGTGTAAAACACCCCCACTGTCCTCAGTAATATTAACACACTGACAGAGAACACAGATTAATATTAACACACTCACTGACACACTGTGTACATCATGACCCACAGTCAGATACACCCTGTGAAGTGTAAAACACCCCCACTGTCCTCAGTAATATTAACACACTGACAGAGAACACAGATTAATATTCACACACTCACTGACACACTGTGTATATCATGACCCACAGTTAGATACACCCTGTGAAGTGTAAAACATCCCCACTGTCCTCAGGAATATTAACACACTGACAGAGAACACAGATTAATATTAACACACTCACTGACACACTGTGTATATCATGACCCACAGTCAGATACACCCTGTGAAGTGTAAAACACCCCCACTGTCCTCAGGAATATTAACACACTGACAGAGAACACAGATAAATATTAACACACTCACTGACACACTGTGTATATCATGACCCACAGTCAGATACACCCGGTGAAGTGTAAAACACCCCCACTGTCCTCAGTAATATTAACACACTGACAGAGAACACAGATTAATATTAACACACTCACTGACACACTGTGTATAACATGACCCACAGTCAGATAAACCCTGTGAAGTGTAAAACACCCCCACTGTCCTCAGCAATATTAACACACTGACAGAGAACACAGATTAATATTAACACACTCACTGACACACTGTGTATATCATGACCCACAGTCAGATACACCCTGTGAAGTGTAAAAAACCCCCACTGTCCTCAGCAATATTAACACACTGACAGAGAACACAGATTAATATTAACACACTCACTGACACACTGTGTATAACATGACCCACAGTCAGATAAACCCTGTGAAGTGTAAAACACCCCCACTGTCCTCAGCAATATTAACACACTGACAGAGAACACAGATTAATATTAACACACTCACTGACACACTGTATATATCATGACCCACAGTCAGATACCCCCTGTGAAGTGTAAAACACCCCCACTGTCCTCAGTAATATTAACACACTGACAGAGAACACAGATTAATATTAACACACTCACTGACACACTGTGTATATCATGACCCACAGTCAGATACACCCTGTGAAGTGTAAAACACCCCCACTTTCCTCAGGAATATTAACACACTGACAGAGAACACAGATAAATATTAACACACTCACTGACACACTGTGTACATCATGACCCACAGTCAGATACACCCTGTGAAGTGTAAAACATCCCCACTGTCCTCAGGAATATTAACACACTGACAGAGAACACAGATTAATATTAACACACTCACTGACACACTGTGTACATCATGACCCACAGTCAGATACACCCTGTGAAGTGTAAAACATCCCCACTGTCCTCAGTAAAATTAACACACTGACAGAGAACACAGATTAATATTAACACACTCACTGACACACTGTGTATATCATGACCCACAGTTAGATACACCCTGTGAAGTGTAAAACACCCCCACTGTCCTCAGTAATATTAACACACTGACAGAGAACACAGATTAATATTAACACACTCACTGACACACTATGTACATCATGACCCACAGTCAGATAAACCCTGTGAAGTGTAAAACACCCCCACTGTCCTCAGTAATATTAACACACTGACAGAGAACACAGATTAATATTAACACACTCACTGACACACTGTGTACATCATGACCCACAGTCAGATACACCCTGTGAAGTGTAAAACATCCCCACTGTCCTCAGTAATATTAACACACTGACAGAGGACACAGATTAATATTAACACACTCACTGACACACTGTGTATATCATGACCCACAGTTAGATACACCCTGTGAAGTGTAAAACACCCCCACTGTCCTCAGTAATATTAACACACTGACAGAGAACACAGATTAATATTAACACACTCACTGACACACTATGTACATCATGACCCACAGTCAGATAAACCCTGTGAAGTGTAAAACACCCCCACTGTCCTCAGTAATATTAACACACTGACAGAGAACACAGATTAATATTAACACACTCACTGACACACTGTGTACATCATGACCCACAGTCAGATACACCCTGTGAAGTGTAAAACACCCCCACTGTCCTCAGTAATATTAACACACTGACAGAGGACACAGATTAATATTAACACACTCACTGACACACTGTGTATATCATGACCCACAGTCAGATAAACCCTGTGAAGTGTAAAACACCCCCACTGTCCTCAGGAATATTAACACACTGACAGAGAACACAGATTAATATTAACACACTCACTGACACACTGTGTCCATCATGACCCACAGTCAGATACACCCTGTGAAGTGTAAAACACCCCCACTGTCCTCAGTAATATTAACACACTGACAGAGAACACAGATTAATATTAACACACTCACTGACACACTGTGTACATCATGACCCACAGTCAGATACACCCTGTGAAGTGTAAAACACCCCCACTGTCCACAGTAATATTAACACACTGACAGAGAACACAGATTAATATTCACACACTCACTGACACACTGTGTATATCATGACCCACAGTCAGATACACCCTGTGAAGTGTAAAACATCCCCACTGTCCTCAGGAATATTAACACACTGACAGAGAACACAGATTAATATTAACACACTCACTGACACACTGTGTATATCATGACCCACAGTCAGATACACCCTGTGAAGTGTAAAACATCCCCACTGTCCTCAGGAATATTAACACACTGACAGAGAACACAGATAAATATTAACACACTCACTGACACACTGTGTATATCATGACCCACAGTCAGATACACCCGGTGAAGTGTAAAACACCCCACTGTCCTCAGTAATATTAACACACTGACAGAGAACACAGATTAATATTAACACACTCACTGACACACTGTGTATAACATGACCCACAGTCAGATAAACCCTGTGAAATGTAAAACACCCCCACTGTCCTCAGCAATATTAACACACTGACAGAGAACACAGATTAATATTAACACACTCACTGACACACTGTATATATCATGACCCACAGTCAGATACCCCCTGTGAAGTGTAAAACACCCCCACTGTCCTCAGTAATATTAACACACTGACAGAGAACACAGATAAATATTAACACACTCACTGACACACTGTGTACATCATGACCCACAGTCAGATACACCTGTGAAGTGTAAAACATCCCCACTGTCCCCAGGAATATTAACACACTGACAGAGAACACAGATTGATATTAACACACTCACTGACACACTGTGTACATCATGACCCACAGTCAGATACACCCTGTGAAGTGTAAAACATCCCCACTGTCCTCAGTAAAATTAACACACTGACAGAGAACACAGATTAATATTAACACACTCACTGACACACTGTGTATATCATGACCCACAGTTAGATACACCCTGTGAAGTGTAAAACACCCCCACTGTCCTCAGTAATATTAACACACTGACAGAGGACACAGATTAATATTAACACACTCACTGACACACTGTGTATATCATGACCCACAGTCAGATAAACCCTTTGAAGTGTAAAACCCCCCACTGTCCTCAGTAATATTCACACACTGACAGAGAACACAGATTAATATTAACACACTCACTGACACTCTGCGTCCATCATGACCCACAGTCAGATACACCCTGTGAAGTGTAAAACACCCCCACTGTCCTCAGTAATATTAACACACTGACAGAGAACACAGATTAATATTAACACACTCACTGACACACTGTGTACATCATGACCCACAGTCAGATACACCCTGTGAAGTGTAAAACACCCCCACTGTCCTCAGTAATATTAACACACTGACAGAGAACACAGATTAATATTCACACACTCACTGACACACTCTGTATATCATGACCCACAGTTAGATACACCCTGTGAAGTGTAAAACATCCCCACTGTCCTCAGGAATATTAACACACTGACAGAGAACACAGATTAATATTAACACACTCACTGACACACTGTGTATATCATGACCCACAGTCAGATACACCCTGTGAAGTGTAAAACATCCCCACTGTCCTCAGGAATATTAACACACTGACAGAGAACACAGATAAATATTAACACACTCACTGACACACTGTGTATATCATGACCCACAGTCAGATACACCCGGTGAAGTGTAAAACACCCCCACTGTCCTCAGTAATATTAACACACTGACAGAGAACACAGATTAATATTAACACACTCACTGACACACTGTGTATATCATGACCCACAGTCAGATACACCCTGTGAAGTGTAAAACACCCCCACTGTCCTCAGTAATATTAACACACTGACAGAGGACACAGATTAATATTAACACACTCACTGACACACTGTGTATATCATGACCCACAGTCAGATACACCCTGTGAAGTGTAAAACAACCCCACTGTCCTCAGTAATATTAACACACTGACAGAGAACACAGATTAATATTAACACACTCACTGACACACTGTGTATATCATGACCCACAGTCAGATACACCCTGTGAAGTGTAAAACACCCCCACTGTCCTCAGTAATATTAACACACTGACAGAGAACACAGATTAATATTAACACACTCACTGACACACTGTGTATATCATGACCCACAGTCAGATACACCCTGTGAAGTGTAAAACACCCCCACTGTCCTCAGTAATATTAACACACTGACAGAGAACACAGATTAATATTAACACACTCACTGACACACTGTGTATATCATGATCCACAGTCAGATACACCCTGTGAAGTGTAAAACACCCCCACTGTCCTCAGTAATATTAACACACTGACAGAGAACACAGATTAATATTAACACACTCACTGACACACTGTGTATATCATGACCCACAGTTAGATACACCCTGTGAAGTGTAAAACATCCCCACTGTCCTCAGGAATATTAACACACTGACAGAGAACACAGATTAATATTAACACACTCACTGACACACTGTGTATATCATGACCCACAGTCAGATACACCCTGTGAAGTGTAAAACACCCCCACTGTCTTCAGGAATATTAACACACTGACAGAGAACACAGATTAATATTAACACACTCACTGACACACTGTGTATATCATGACCCACAGTCAGATACACCCTGTGAAGTGTAAAACACCCCCACTGTCTTCAGGAATATTAACACACTGACAGAGAACACAGATTAATATTAACACATTCACTGACACACTGTGTATATCATGACCCACAGTCAGATACACCCTGTGAAGTGTAAAACACCCCCACTGTCCTGAGTAATATTAACACACTGACAGAGAACACAGATTAATATTAACACACTCACTGACACACTGTGTATATCATGACCCACTGTCAGATACACCCTGTGAAGTGTAAAACACCCCCACTGTCCTCAGGAATATTAACACACTGACAGAGAACACAGATTAATATTAACACACTCACTGACACACTGTGTATATCATGACCCACAGTCAGATACACCCTGTGAAGTGTAAAACATCCCCACTGTCCTCAGGAATATTAACACACTGACAGAGAACACAGATAAATATTAACACACTCACTGACACACTGTGTATATCATGACCCACAGTTTGATACACCCGGTGAAGTGTAAAACACCCCCACTGTCCTCAGTAATATTAACACACTGACAGAGAACACAGATTAATATTAACACACTCACTGACACACTGTGGATAACATGACCCACAGTCAGATAAACCCTGTGAAGTGTAAAACACCCCCACTGTCCTCAGCAATATTAACACACTGACAGAGAACACAGATTAATATTAACACACTCACTGACACACTGTATATATCATGACCCACAGTCAGATACCCCCTGTGAAGTGTAAAACACCCCCACTGTCCTCAGTAATATTAACACACTGACAGAGAACACAGATTAATATTAACACACTCACTGACACACTGTGTATATCATGTCCCACAGTCAGATACACCCTGTGAAGTGTAAAACACCCCCACTTTCCTCAGGAATATTAACACACTGACAGAGAACACAGATTAATATTAACACACTCACTGACACACTGTGTACATCATGACCCACAGTCAGATACACCCTGTGAAGTGTAAAACATCCCCAATGTCCTCAGTAAAATTAACACACTGACAGAGAACACAGATTAATATTAACACACTCACTGACACACTGTGTACATCATGACCCACAGTCAGATACACCCTGTGAAGTGTAAAACACCCCCACTGTCCTCAGTAATATTAACACACTGACAGAGAACACAGATTAATATTAACACACTCACTGACACACTGTGTATATCATGACCCACAGTCAGATAAACCCTGTGAAGTGTAAAACACCCCCACTGTCCTCAGTAATATTAACACACTGACAGAGAACACAGATTAATATTAACACACTCACTGACACACTGTGTATATCATGACCCACAGTCAGATACACCCTGTGAAGTGTAAAACACCCCCACTTTCCTCAGGAATATTAACACACTGACAGAGAACACAGATAAATATTAACACACTCACTGACACACTGTGTACATCATGACCCACAGTCAGATACACCCTGTGAAGTGTAAAACATCCCCACTGTCCTCAGGAATATTAACACACTGACAGAGAACACAGATTAATATTAACACACTCACTGACACACTGTGTACATCATGACCCACAGTCAGATACACCCTGTGAAGTGTAAAACATCCCCACTGTCCTCAGGAATATTAACACACTGACAGAGAACACAGATTAATATTAACACACTCACTGACACACTGTGTATATCATGACCCACAGTCAGATACACCCTGTGAAGTGTAAAACATCCCCACTGTCCTCAGTAAAATTAACACACTGACAGAGAACACAGATTAATATTAACACACTCACTGACACACTGTGTACATCATGACCCACAGTCAGATACACCCTGTGAAGTGTAAAACATCCCCACTGTCCTCAGGAATATTAACACACTGACAGAGAACACAGATTAATATTAACACACTCACTGACACACTGAGTACATCATGACCCAGAGTTAGATACACCCTGTGAAGTGTAAAACATCCCCACTGTCCTCAGTAAAATTAACACACTGACAGAGAACACAGATTAATATTAACACACTCACTGACACACTGTGTACATCATGACCCACAGTCAGATACACCCTGTGAAGTGTAAAACATCCCCACTGTCCTCAGTAAAATTAACACACTGACAGAGAACACAGATTAATATTAACACACTCACTGACACACTGTGTACATCATGACCCACAGTCAGATACACCCTGTGAAGTGTAAAACACCCCCACTGTCCTCAGTAATATTAACACACTGACAGAGAACACAGATTAATATTAACACACTCACTGACACACTGTGTATATCATGACCCACAGTCAGATACACCCTGTGAAGTGTAAAACACCCCCACTGTCCTCAGTAATATTAACACACTGACAGAGAACACAGATTAATATTAACACACTCACTGACACACTGTGTACATCATGACCCACAGTCAGATACACCCTGTGAAGTGTAAAACACCCCCACTGTCCTCAGTAATATTAACACACTGACAGAGGACACAGATTAATATTAACACACTCACTGACACACTGTGTATATCATGACCCACAGTCAGATAAACCCTGTGAAGTGTAAAACACCCCCACTGTCCTCAGTAATATTAACACACTGACAGAGAACACAGATTAATATTAACACACTCACTGACACACTGTGTCCATCATGACCCACAGTCAGATACACCCTGTGAAGTGTAAAACACCCCCACTGTCCTCAGTAATATTAACACACTGACAGAGAACACAGATTAATATTAACACACTCACTGACACACTGTGTACATCATGACCCACAGTCAGATACACCCTGTGAAGAGTAAAACACCCCCACTGTCCTCAGTAATATTAACACACTGACAGAGAACACAGATTAATATTCACACACTCACTGACACACTCTGTATATCATGATCCACAGTTAGATACACCCTGTGAAGTGTAAAACATCCCCACTGTCCTCAGGAATATTAACACACTGACAGAGAACACAGATTAATATTAACACACTCACTGACACACTGTGTATATCATGACCCACAGTCAGATACACCCTGTGAAGTGTAAAACATCCCCACTGTCCTCAGTAAAATTAACACACTGACAGAGAACACAGATTAATATTAACACACTCACTGACACACTGTGTACATCATGACCCACAGTCAGATACACCCTGTGAAGTGTAAAACATCCCCACTGTCCTCAGGAATATTAACACACTGACAGAGAACACAGATTAATATTAACACACTCACTGACACACTGTGTACATCATGACCCAGAGTTAGATACACCCTGTGAAGTGTAAAACATCCCCACTGTCCTCAGTAAAATTAACACACTGACAGAGAACACAGATTAATATTAACACACTCACTGACACACTGTGTACATCATGACCCACAGTCAGATACACCCTGTGAAGTGTAAAACATCCCCACTGTCCTCAGGAATATTAACACACTGACAGAGAACACAGATTAATATTAACACACTCACTGACACACTGTGTACATCATGACCCACAGTCAGATACACCCTGTGAAGTGTAAAACATCCCCACTGTCCTCAGTAAAATTAACACACTGACAGAGAACACAGATTAATATTAACACACTCACTGACACACTGTGTAAATCATGACCCACAGCCTGATACACCCTGTGAAGTGTAAAACACCCCCACTGTCCTCAGTAATATTAACACACTGACAGAGAACACAGATTAATATTAACACACTCACTGACACACTGTGTATATCATGACCCACAGTCAGATACACCCTGTGAAGTGTAAAACACCCCCACTGTCCTCAGTAATATTAACACACTGACAGAGAACACAGATTAATATTAACACACTCACAGACACACTGTGTACATCATGACCCACAGTCAGATACACCCTGTGAAGTGTAAAACACCCCCACTGTCCTCAGTAATATTAACACACTGACAGAGGACACAGATTAATATTAACACACTCACTGACACACTGTGTATATCATGACCCACAGTCAGATACACCCTGTGAAGTGTAAAACACCCCCACTGTCCTCAGTAATATTAACACACTGACAGAGAACACAGATTAATATTAACACACTCACTGACACACTGTGTCCATCATGACCCACAGTCAGATACACCCTGTGAAGTGTAAAACACCCCCACTGTCCTCAGTAATATTAACACACTGACAGAGAACACAGATTAATATTAACACACTCACTGACACACTGTGTACATCATGACCCACAGTCAGATACACCCTGTGAAGAGTAAAACACCCCCACTGTCCTCAGTAATATTAACACACTGACAGAGAACACAGATTAATATTCACACACTCACTGACACACTCTGTATATCATGACCCACAGTTAGATACACCCTGTGAAGTGTAAAACATCCCCACTGTCCTCAGGAATATTAACACACTGACAGAGAACACAGATTAATATTAACACACTCACTGACACACTGTGTATATCATGACCCACAGTCAGATACACCCTGTGAAGTGTAAAACATCCCCACTGTCCTCAGGAATATTAACACACTGACAGAGAACACAGATAAATATTAACACACTCACTGACACACTGTGTATATAATGACCCACAGTCAGATACACCCGGTGAAGTGTAAAACACCCCCACTGTCCTCAGTAATATTAACACACTGACAGAGAACACAGATTAATATTAACACACTCACTGACACACTGTGTATATCATGACCCACAGTCAGATACACCCTGTGAAGTGTAAAACATCCCCACTGTCCTCAGGAATATTAACACACTGACAGAGAACACAGATTAATATTAACACACTCACTGACACACTGTGTATATCATGACCCACAGTCAGATACACCCTGTGAAGTGTAAAACACCCCCACTGTCCTCAGTAATATTAACACACTGACAGAGGACACAGATTAATATTAACACACTCACTGACACACTGTGTATATCATGACCCACAGTCAGATACACCCTGTGAAGTGTAAAACACCCCCACTGTCCTCAGTAATATTAACACACTGACAGAGAACACAGATTAATATTAACACACTCACTGACACACTGTGTATATCATGACCCACAGTCAGATACACCCTGTGAAGTGTAAAACATCCCCACTGTCCTCAGTAATATTAACACACTGACAGAGAACACAGATTAATATTAACACACTCACTGACACACTGTGTATATCATGACCCACAGTCAGATACACCCTGTGAAGTGTAAAACACCCCCACTGTCCTCAGTAATATTAACACACTGACAGAGAACACAGATTAATATTAACACACTCACTGACACACTGTGTATATCATGATCCACAGTCAGATACACCCTGTGAAGTGTAAAACACCCCCACTGTCCTCAGTAATATTAACACACTGAAAGAGAACACAGATTAATATTAACACACTCACTGACACACTGTGTATATCATGACCCACAGTTAGATACACCCTGTGAAGTGTAAAACATCCCCACTGTCCTCAGGAATATTAACACACTGACAGAGAACACAGATTAATATTAACACACTCACTGACACACTGTGTATATCATGACCCACAGTCAGATACACCCTGTGAAGTGTAAAACACCCCCACTGTCTTCAGGAATATTAACACACTGACAGAGAACACAGATTAATATTAACACACTCACTGACACACTGTGTATATCATGACCCACAGTCAGATACACCCTGTGAAGTGTAAAACACCCCCACTGTCTTCAGGAATATTAACACACTGACAGAGAACACAGAATAATATTAACACACTCACTGACACACTGTGTAAATCATGACCCAGAGTCAGATACACCCTGTGAAGTGTAAAACATCCCCACTGTCCTCAGGAATATTAACACACTGACAGAGAACACAGATTAATATTAACACACTCACTGACACACTGTGTACATCATGACCCACAGTCAGATACACCCTGTGAAGTGTAAAACACCCCCACTGTCCTCAGTAATATTAACACACTGACAGAGAACACAGATTACTATTAACACACTCACTGACACACTGTGTATATCATGACCCACAGTCAGATAAACCCTGTGAAGTGTAAAACACCCCCACTGTGCTCAGGAATATTAACACACTGACAGAGAACACAGATTAATATTAACACACTCACTGACACACTGTGTATATCATGACCCAGAGTCAGATACACCCTGTGAAGTGTAAAACACCCCCACTGTCCTCAGGAATATTAACACACTGACAGAGAACACAGATTAATATTAACACACTCACTGACACACTGTATATATCATGACCTACAGTCAGATACCCCCTGTGAAGTGTAAAACACCCCCACTGTCCTCAGTAATATTAACACACTGACAGAGAACACAGATTAATATTAACACACTCACTGACACACTGTGTATATCATGACCCACAGTCAGATACACCCTGTGAAGTGTAAAACACCCCCACTTTCCTCAGGAATATTAACACACTGACAGAGAACACAGATAAATATTAACACACTCACTGACACACTGTGTACATCATGACCCACAGTCAGATACACCCTGTGAAGTGTAAAACATCCCCACTGTCCTCAGGAATATTAACACACTGACAGAGAACACAGATTAATATTAACACACTCACTGACACACTGTGTACATCATGACCCACAGTCAGATACACCCTGTGAAGTGTAAAACATCCCCACTGTCCTCAGTAAAATTAACACACTGACAGAGAACACAGATTAATATTAACACACTCACTGACACACTGTGTACATCATGGCCCACAGTCAGATACACCCTGTGAAGTGTAAAACATCCCCACTGTCCTCAGGAATATTAACACACTGACAGAGAACACAGATTAATATTAACACACTCACTGACACACTGTGTACATCATGACCCACAGTCAGATACACCCTGTGAAGTGTAAAACATCCCCACTGTCCTCAGTAAAATTAACACACTGACAGAGAACACAGATTAATATTAACACACTCACTGACACACTGTGTATATCATGACCCACAGTCAGATACACCCTGTGAAGTGTAAAACACCCCCACTGTCCTCAGTAATATTAACACACTGACAGAGAACACAGATTAATATTAACACACTCACTGACACACTATGTACATCATGACCCACAGTCAGATAAACCCTGTGAAGTGTAAAACACCCCCACTGTCCGCAGTAATATTAACACACTGACAGAGAACACAGATTAATATTAACACACTCACTGACACACTGTGTATATCATGACCCACAGTCAGATAAACCCTGTGAAGTGTAAAACACCCCCACTGTCCTCAGTAATATTAACACACTGACAGAGAACACAGATTAATATTAACACACTCACTGACACACTGTGTACATCATGACCCACAGTCAGATAAACCCTGTGAAGTGTAAAACACCCCCACTGTCCTCAGTAATATTAACACACTGACAGAGAACACAGATTAATATTAACACACTCACTGACACACTGTGTACATCATGACCCACAGTCAGATACACCCTGTGAAGTGTAAAACACCCCCACTGTCCTCAGGAATATTAACACACTGACAGAGGACACAGATTAATATTAACACACTCACTGACACACTGTGTATATCATGACCCACAGTCAGATAAACCCTGTGAAGTGTAAAACACCCCCACTGTCCTCAGTAATATTAACACACTGACAGAGAACACAGATTAATATTAACACACTCACTGACACACTGTGTCCATCATGACCCACAGTCAGATACACCCTGTGAAGTGTAAAACACCCCCACTGTCCTCAGTAATATTAACACACTGACAGAGAACACAGATTAATATTAACACACTCACTGACACACTGTGTACATCATGACCCACAGTCAGATACACCCTGTGAAGTGTAAAACACCCCCACTGTCCTCAGTAATATTAACACACTGACAGAGAACACAGATTAATATTCACACACTCACTGACACACTCTGTATATCATGACCCACAGTTAGATACACCCTGTGAAGTGTAAAACATCCCCACTGTCCTCAGGAATATTAACACACTGACAGAGAACACAGATTAATATTAACACACTCACTGACACACTGTGTATATCATGACCCACAGTCAGATACACCCTGTGAAGTGTAAAACATCCCCACTGTCCTCAGGAATATTAACACACTGACAGAGAACACAGATAAATATTAACACACTCACTGACACACTGTGTATATAATGACCCACAGTCAGATACACCCGGTGAAGTGTAAAACACCCCCACTGTCCTCAGTAATATTAACACACTGACAGAGAACACAGATTAATATTAACACACTCACTGACACACTGTGTATATCATGACCCACAGTCAGATACACCCTGTGAAGTGTAAAACATCCCCACTGTCCTCAGTAATATTAACACACTGACAGAGAACACAGATTAATATTAACACACTCACTGACACACTGTGTATATCATGACCCACAGTCAGATACACCCTGTGAAGTGTAAAACACCCCCACTGTCCTCAGTAATATTAACACACTGACAGAGGACACAGATTAATATTAACACACTCACTGACACACTGTGTATATCATGACCCACAGTCAGATACACCCTGTGAAGTGTAAAACACCCCCACTGTCCTCAGTAATATTAACACACTGACAGAGAACACAGATTAATATTAACACACTCACTGACACACTGTGTATATCATGACCCACAGTCAGATACACCCTGTGAAGTGTAAAACACCCCCACTGTCCTCAGTAATATTAACACACTGACAGAGAACACAGATTAATATTAACACACTCACTGACACACTGTGTATATCATGACCCACAGTCAGATACACCCTGTGAAGTGTAAAACACCCCCACTGTCCTCAGTAATATTAACACACTGACAGAGAACACAGATTAATATTAACACACTCACTGACACACTGTGTATATCATGATCCACAGTCAGATACACCCTGTGAAGTGTAAAACACCCCCACTGTCCTCAGTAATATTAACACACTGACAGAGAACACAGATTAATATTAACACACTCACTGACACACTGTGTATATCATGACCCACAGTTAGATACACCCTGTGAAGTGTAAAACATCCCCACTGTCCTCAGGAATATTAACACACTGACAGAGAACACAGATTAATATTAACACACTCACTGACACACTGTGTACATCATGGCCCACAGTCAGATACACCCTGTGAAGTGTAAAACATCCCCACTGTCCTCAGGAATATTAACACACTGACAGAGAACACAGATTAATATTAACACACTCACTGACACACTGTGTACATCATGACCCACAGTCAGATACACCCTGTGAAGTGTAAAACATCCCCACTGTCCTCAGTAAAATTAACACACTGACAGAGAACACAGATTAATATTAACACACTCACTGACACACTGTGTATATCATGACCCACAGTCAGATACACCCTGTGAAGTGTAAAACACCCCCACTGTCCTCAGTAATATTAACACACTGACAGAGAACACAGATTAATATTAACACACTCACTGACACACTATGTACATCATGACCCACAGTCAGATAAACCCTGTGAAGTGTAAAACACCCCCACTGTCCGCAGTAATATTAACACACTGACAGAGAACACAGATTAATATTAACACACTCACTGACACACTGTGTATATCATGACCCACAGTCAGATAAACCCTGTGAAGTGTAAAACACCCCCACTGTCCTCAGTAATATTAACACACTGACAGAGAACACAGATTAATATTAACACACTCACTGACACACTGTGTACATCATGACCCACAGTCAGATAAACCCTGTGAAGTGTAAAACACCCCCACTGTCCTCAGTAATATTAACACACTGACAGAGAACACAGATTAATATTAACACACTCACTGACACACTGTGTACATCATGACCCACAGTCAGATACACCCTGTGAAGTGTAAAACACCCCCACTGTCCTCAGTAATATTAACACACTGACAGAGGACACAGATTAATATTAACACACTCACTGACACACTGTGTATATCATGACCCACAGTCAGATAAACCCTGTGAAGTGTAAAACACCCCCACTGTCCTCAGTAATATTAACACACTGACAGAGAACACAGATTAATATTAACACACTCACTGACACACTGTGTCCATCATGACCCACAGTCAGATACACCCTGTGAAGTGTAAAACACCCCCACTGTCCTCAGTAATATTAACACACTGACAGAGAACACAGATTAATATTAACACACTCACTGACACACTGTGTACATCATGACCCACAGTCAGATACACCCTGTGAAGTGTAAAACACCCCCACTGTCCTCAGTAATATTAACACACTGACAGAGAACACAGATTAATATTCACACACTCACTGACACACTCTGTATATCATGACCCACAGTTAGATACACCCTGTGAAGTGTAAAACATCCCCACTGTCCTCAGGAATATTAACACACTGACAGAGAACACAGATTAATATTAACACACTCACTGACACACTGTGTATATCATGACCCACAGTCAGATACACCCTGTGAAGTGTAAAACATCCCCACTGTCCTCAGGAATATTAACACACTGACAGAGAACACAGATAAATATTAACACACTCACTGACACACTGTGTATATAATGACCCACAGTCAGATACACCCGGTGAAGTGTAAAACACCCCCACTGTCCTCAGTAATATTAACACACTGACAGAGAACACAGATTAATATTAACACACTCACTGACACACTGTGTATATCATGACCCACAGTCAGATACACCCTGTGAAGTGTAAAACATCCCCACTGTCCTCAGTAATATTAACACACTGACAGAGAACACAGATTAATATTAACACACTCACTGACACACTGTGTATATCATGACCCACAGTCAGATACACCCTGTGAAGTGTAAAACACCCCCACTGTCCTCAGTAATATTAACACACTGACAGAGGACACAGATTAATATTAACACACTCACTGACACACTGTGTATATCATGACCCACAGTCAGATACACCCTGTGAAGTGTAAAACACCCCCACTGTCCTCAGTAATATTAACACACTGACAGAGAACACAGATTAATATTAACACACTCACTGACACACTGTGTATATCATGACCCACAGTCAGATACACCCTGTGAAGTGTAAAACACCCCCACTGTCCTCAGTAATATTAACACACTGACAGAGAACACAGATTAATATTAACACACTCACTGACACACTGTGTATATCATGACCCACAGTCAGATACACCCTGTGAAGTGTAAAACACCCCCACTGTCCTCAGTAATATTAACACACTGACAGAGAACACAGATTAATATTAACACACTCACTGACACACTGTGTATATCATGATCCACAGTCAGATACACCCTGTGAAGTGTAAAACACCCCCACTGTCCTCAGTAATATTAACACACTGACAGAGAACACAGATTAATATTAACACACTCACTGACACACTGTGTATATCATGACCCACAGTTAGATACACCCTGTGAAGTGTAAAACATCCCCACTGTCCTCAGGAATATTAACACACTGACAGAGAACACAGATTAATATTAACACACTCACTGACACACTGTGTATATCATGACCCACAGTCAGATACACCCTGTGAAGTGTAAAACACCCCCACTGTCTTCAGGAATATTAACACACTGACAGAGAACACAGATTAATATTAACACACTCACTGACACACTGTGTATATCATGACCCACAGTCAGATACACCCTGTGAAGTGTAAAACACCCCCACTGTCTTCAGGAATATTAACACACTGACAGAGAACACAGAATAATATTAACACACTCACTGACACACTGTGTAAATCATGACCCAGAGTCAGATACACCCTGTGAAGTGTAAAACATCCCCACTGTCCTCAGGAATATTAACACACTGACAGAGAACACAGATTAATATTAACACACTCACTGACACACTGTGTACATCATGACCCACAGTCAGATACACCCTGTGAAGTGTAAAACACCCCCACTGTCCTCAGTAATATTAACACACTGACAGAGAACACAGATTACTATTAACACACTCACTGACACACTGTGTATATCATGACCCACAGTCAGATAAACCCTGTGAAGTGTAAAACACCCCCACTGTGCTCAGGAATATTAACACACTGACAGAGAACACAGATTAATATTAACACACTCACTGACACACTGTGTATATCATGACCCACAGTCAGATACACCCTGTGAAGTGTAAAACACCCCCACTGTCCTCAGTAATATTAACACACTGACAGAGAACACAGATTAATATTCACACACTCACTGACACACTCTGTATATCATGACCCACAGTTAGATACACCCTGTGAAGTGTAAAACATCCCCACTGTCCTCAGGAATATTAACACACTGACAGAGAACACAGATTAATATTAACACACTCACTGACACACTGTGTACATCATGACCCACAGTCAGATACACCCTGTGAAGTGTAAAACACCCCCACTGTCCTCAGTAATATTAACACACTGACAGAGAACACAGATTAATATTAACACACTCACTGACACACTGTGTATATCATGACCCACAGTCAGATACACCCTGTGAAGTGTAAAACACCCCCACTGTCCTCAGTAATATTAACACACTGACAGAGAACACAGATTAATATTAACACACTCACTGACACACTGTGTATATAATGACCCACAGTCAGATACACCCGGTGAAGTGTAAAACACCCCCACTGTCCTCAGTAATATTAACACACTGACAGAGAACACAGATTAATATTAACACACTCACTGACACACTGTGTATATCATGACCCACAGTCAGATACACCCTGTGAAGTGTAAAACATCCCCACTGTCCTCAGTAATATTAACACACTGACAGAGAACACAGATTAATATTAACACACTCACTGACACACTGTGTATATCATGACCCACAGTCAGATACACCCTGTGAAGTGTAAAACACCCCCACTGTCCTCAGTAGTATTAACACACTGACAGAGGACACAGATTAATATTAACACACTCACTGACACACTGTGTATATCATGACCCACAGTCAGATACACCCTGTGAAGTGTAAAACACCCCCACTGTCCTCAGTAATATTAACACACTGACAGAGAACACAGATTAATATTAACACACTCACTGACACACTGTGTATATCATGACCCACAGTCAGATACACCCTGTGAAGTGTAAAACACCCCCACTGTCCTCAGTAATATTAACACACTGACAGAGAACACAGATTAATATTAACACACTCACTGACACACTGTGTATATCATGACCCACAGTCAGATACACCCTGTGAAGTGTAAAACACCCCCACTGTCCTCAGTAATATTAACACACTGACAGAGAACACAGATTAATATTAACACACTCACTGACACACTGTGTATATCATGATCCACAGTCAGATACACCCTGTGAAGTGTAAAACACCCCCACTGTCCTCAGTAATATTAACACACTGACAGAGAACACAGATTAATATTAACACACTCACTGACACACTGTGTATATCATGACCCACAGTTAGATACACCCTGTGAAGTGTAAAACATCCCCACTGTCCTCAGGAATATTAACACACTGACAGAGAACACAGATTAATATTAACACACTCACTGACACACTGTGTATATCATGACCCACAGTCAGATACACCCTGTGAAGTGTAAAACACCCCCACTGTCTTCAGGAATATTAACACACTGACAGAGAACACAGTTAATATTAACACACTCACTGACACACTGTGTATATCATGACCCACAGTCAGATACACCCTGTGAAGTGTAAAACACCCCCACTGTCTTCAGGAATATTAACACACTGACAGAGAACACAGAATAATATTAACACACTCACTGACACACTGTGTAAATCATGACCCAGAGTCAGATACACCCTGTGAAGTGTAAAACATCCCCACTGTCCTCAGGAATATTAACACACTGACAGAGAACACAGATTAATATTAACACACTCACTGACACACTGTGTACATCATGACCCACAGTCAGATACACCCTGTGAAGTGTAAAACACCCCCACTGTCCTCAGTAATATTAACACACTGACAGAGAACACAGATTAATATTAACACACTCACTGACACACTGTGTATATCATGACCCACAGTCAGAAACACCCTGTGAAGTGTAAAACACCCCCACTGTCCTCAGTAATATTAACACACTGACAGAGAACACAGATTAATATTAACACACTCACTGACACACTGTGTATATCATGACCCACAGTCAGATACACCCTGTGAAGTGTAAAACATCCCCACTGTCCTCAGGAATATAAACACACTGACAGAGAACACAGATAAATATTAACACACTCACTGACACACTGTGTATATAATGACCCACAGTCAGATACACCCGGTGAAGTGTAAAACACCCCCACTGTCCTCAGTAATATTAACACACTGACAGAGAACACAGATTAATATTAACACACTCACTGACACACTGTGTATATCATGACCCACAGTCAGATACACCCTGTGAAGTGTAAAACATCCCCACTGTCCTCAGTAATATTAACACACTGACAGAGAACACAGATTAATATTAACACACTCACTGACACACTGTGTATATCATGACCCACAGTCAGATACACCCTGTGAAGTGTAAAACACCCCCACTGTCCTCAGTAATATTAACACACTGACAGAGGACACAGATTAATATTAACACACTCACTGACACACTGTGTATATCATGACCCACAGTCAGATACACCCTGTGAAGTGTAAAACATCCCCACTGTCCTCAGTAATATTAACACACTGACAGAGAACACAGATTAATATTAACACACTCACTGACACACTGTGTATATCATGACCCACAGTCAGATACACCCTGTGAAGTGTAAAACACCCCCACTGTCCTCAGTAATATTAACACACTGACAGAGAACACAGATTAATATTAACACACTCACTGACACACTGTGTATATCATGACCCACAGTCAGATACACCCTGTGAAGTGTAAAACACCCCCACTGTCCTCAGTAATATTAACACACTGACAGAGAACACAGATTAATATTAACACACTCACTGACACACTGTGTATATCATGATCCACAGTCAGATACACCCTGTGAAGTGTAAAACACCCCCACTGTCCTCAGTAATATTAACACACTGACAGAGAACACAGATTAATATTAACACACTCACTGACACACTGTGTATATCATGACCCACAGTTAGATACACCCTGTGAAGTGTAAAACATCCCCACTGTCCTCAGGAATATTAACACACTGACAGAGAACACAGATTAATATTAACACACTCACTGAAACACTGTGTATATCATGACCCACAGTCAGATACACCCTGTGAAGTGTAAAACACCCCCACTGTCTTCAGGAATATTAACACACTGACAGAGAACACAGATTAATATTAACACACTCACTGACACACTGTGTATATCATGACCCACAGTCAGATACACCCTGTGAAGTGTAAAACACCCCCACTGTCTTCAGGAATATTAACACACTGACAGAGAACACAGAATAATATTAACACACTCACTGACACACTGTGTAAATCATGACCCAGAGTCAGATACACCCTGTGAAGTGTAAAACATCCCCACTGTCCTCAGGAATATTAACACACTGACAGAGAACACAGATTAATATTAACACACTCACTGACACACTGTGTACATCATGACCCACAGTCAGATACACCCTGTGAAGTGTAAAACACCCCCACTGTCCTCAGTAATATTAACACACTGACAGAGAACACAGATTACTATTAACACACTCACTGACACACTGTGTATATCATGACCCACAGTCAGATAAACCCTGTGAAGTGTAAAACACCCCCACTGTGCTCAGGAATATTAACACACTGACAGAGAACACAGATTAATATTAACACACTCACTGACACACTGTGTATATCATGACCCTGAGTCAGATACACCCTGTGAAGTGTAAAACACCCCCAATGTCCTCAGGAATATTAACACACTGACAGAGAACACAGATTAATATTAACACACTCACTGACACACTGTATATATCATGACCCACAGTCAGATACCCCCTGTGAAGTGTAAAACACCCCCACTGTCCTCAGTAATATTAACACACTGACAGAGAACACAGATTAATATTAACACACTCACTGACACACTGTGTATATCATGACCCACAGTCAGATACACCCTGTGAAGTGTAAAACACCCCCACTTTCCTCAGGAATATTAACACACTGACAGAGAACACAGATAAATATTAACACACTCACTGACACACTGTGTATATCATGACCCACAGTCAGATACACCCTGTGAAGTGTAAAACATCCCCACTGTCCTCAGGAATATTAACACACTGACAGAGAACACAGATTAATATTAACACACTCACTGACACACTGTGTACATCATGACCCACAGTCAGATACACCCTGTGAAGTGTAAAACATCCCCACTGTCCTCAGTAAAATTAACACACTGACAGAGAACACAGATTAATATTAACACACTCACTGACACACTGTGTATATCATGACCCACAGTTAGATACACCCTGTGAAGTGTAAAACACCCCCACTGTCCTCAGTAATATTAACACACTGACAGAGAACACAGATTAATATTAACACACTCACTGACACACTATGTACATCATGACCCACAGTCAGATAAACCCTGTGAAGTGTAAAACACCCCCACTGTCCTCAGTAATATTAACACACTGACAGAGAACACAGATTAATATTAACACACTCACTGACACACTGTGTACATCATGACCCACAGTCAGATACACCCTGTGAAGTGTAAAACACCCCCACTGTCCTCAGTAATATTAACACACTGACAGAGGACACAGATTAATATTAACACACTCACTGACACACTGTGTATATCATGACCCACAGTCAGATAAACCCTGTGAAGTGTAAAACACCCCCACTGTCCTCAGTAATATTAACACACTGACAGAGAACACAGATTAATATTCACACACTCACTGACACACTCTGTATATCATGACCCACAGTTAGATACACCCTGTGAAGTGTAAAACATCCCCACTGTCCTCAGGAATATTAACACACTGACAGAGAACACAGATTAATATTAACACACTCACTGACACACTGTGTATATCATGACCCACAGTCAGATACACCCTGTGAAGTGTAAAACATCCCCACTGTCCTCAGGAATATTAACACACTGACAGAGAACACAGATAAATATTAACACACTCACTGACACACTGTGTATATCATGACCCACAGTCAGATACACCCGGTGAAGTGTAAAACATCACCACTGTCCTCAGTAATATTAACACACTGACAGAGAACACAGATTAATATTAACACACTCACTGACACACTGTGTATATCATGACCCACAGTCAGATACACCCTGTGAAGTGTAAAACATCCCCACTGTCCTCAGTAATATTAACACACTGACAGAGAACACAGATTAATATTAACACACTCACTGACACACTGTGTATATCATGACCCACAGTCAGATACACCCTGTGAAGTGTAAAACACCCCCACTGTACTCAGTAATATTAACACACTGACAGAGGACACAGATTAATATTAACACACTCACTGACACACTGTGTATATCATGACCCACAGTCAGATACACCCTGTGAAGTGTAAAACACCCCCACTGTCCTCAGTAATATTAACACACTGACAGAGAACACAGATTAATATTAACACACTCACTGACACACTGTGTATATCATGACCCACAGTCAGATACACCCTGTGAAGTGTAAAACACCCCCACTGTCCTCAGTAATATTAACACACTGACAGAGAACACAGATTAATATTAACACACTCACTGACACACTGTGTATATCATGACCCACAGTCAGATACACCCTGTGAAGTGTAAAACACCCCCACTGTCCTCAGTAATATTAACACACTGACAGAGAACACAGATTAATATTAACACACTCACTGACACACTGTGTATATCATGATCCACAGTCAGATACACCCTGTGAAGTGTAAAACACCCCCACTGTCCTCAGTAATATTAACACACTGACAGAGAACACAGATTAATATTAACACACTCACTGACACACTGTGTATATCATGACCCACAGTTAGATACACCCTGTGAAGTGTAAAACATCCCCACTGTCCTCAGGAATATTAACACACTGACAGAGAACACAGATTAATATTAACACACTCACTGACACACTGTGTATATCATAACCCACAGTCAGATACACCCTGTGAAGTGTAAAACACCCCCACTGTCTTCAGGAATATTAACACACTGACAGAGAACACAGATTAATATTAACACACTCACTGACACACTGTGAATATCATGACCCACAGTCAGATACACCCTGTGAAGTGTAAAACACCCCCACTGTCTTCAGGAATATTAACACACTGACAGAGAACACAGAATAATATTAACACACTCACTGACACACTGTGTAAATCATGACCCAGAGTCAGATACACCCTGTGAAGTGTAAAACATCCCCACTGTCCTCAGGAATATTAACACACTGACAGAGAACACAGATTAATATTAACACACTCACTGACACACTGTGTACATCATGACCCACAGTCAGATACACCCTGTGAAGTGTAAAACACCCCCACTGTCCTCAGTAATATTAACACACTGACAGAGAACACAGATTACTATTAACACACTCACTGACACACTGTGTATATCATGACCCACAGTCAGATAAACCCTGTGAAGTGTAAAACACCCCCACTGTGCTCAGGAATATTAACACACTGACAGAGAACACAGATTAATATTAACACACTCACTGACACACTGTGTATATCATGACCCAGAGTCAGATACACCCTGTGAAGTGTAAAACACCCCCACTGTCCTCAGGAATATTAACACACTGACAGAGAACACAGATTAATATTAACACACTCACTGACACACTGTGTATATCATGACCCACAGTCAGATACACCCTGTGAAGTGTAAAACACCCCCACTGTCCTCAGTGATATTAACACACTGACAGAGAACACAGATTAATATTAACACACTCACTGACACACTGTGTATATCATGACCCACTGTCAGATACACCCTGTGAAGTGTAAAACACCCCCACTGTCCTCAGGAATATTAACACACTGACAGAGAACACAGATTAATATTAACACACTCACTGACACACTGTGTACATCATGACCCACAGTCAGATAAACCCTGTGAAGTGTAAAACACCCCCACTGTCCTCAGTAATATTAACACACTGACTGAGAACACAGATTAATATTAACACACTCACTGACACACTGTGTATATCATGACCCACAGTCAGATACACCCTGCGAAGTGTCAAACACCCCCACTGTCCTCAGTAATATTAACACACTGACAGAGAACACAGATTAATATTAACACACTCACTGACACACTGTGTACATCATGACCCACAGTAAGATACACCCTGTGAAGTGTAAAACATCCCCACTGTCCTCAGTAATATTAACACACTGACAGAGAACACAGATTAATATTAACACACTCACTGACACACTGTGTACATCATGACCCACAGTCAGATAAACCCTGTGAAGTGTAAAACACCCCCACTGTCCTCAGGAATATTAACACACTGACAGAGAACACAGATTAATATTAACACACTCACTGACACACTGTGTATATCATGACCCACAGTCAGATACACGCTGTGAAGTGTAAAACACCCCCACTGTCCTCAGGAATATTAACACACTGACAGAGAACACAGATTAATATTAACATACTCACTGACACACTGTGTATATCATGACCCACAGTCAGATACACCCTGTGAAGTGTAAAACATCCCCACTGTCCTCAGGAATATTAACACACTGACAGAGAACACAGATTAATATTAACACACTCACTGACACATTGTGTACATCATGACCCACAGTCAGATACAACCTGTGAAGTGTAAAACACCCCCACTGTCCTCAGGAATATTAACACACTGACAGAGAACACAGATTAATATTAACACACTCACTGACACACTGTGTATATCATGACCCACAGTCAGATACACCCTGTGAAGTGTAAAACACCCCCACTGTCCTCAGTAATATTAACACACTGACAGAGGACACAGATTAATATTAACACACTCACTGACACACTGTGTATATCATGACCGACAGTCAGATACACCCTGTGAAGTGTAAAACACCCCCACTGTCCTCAGTAATATTAACACACTGACAGAGAACACAGATTAATATTAACACACTCACTGACACACTGTGTATATCATGACCCACAGTCAGATACACCCTGTGAAGTGTAAAACACCCCCACTGTCCTCAGTAATATTAACACACTGACAGAGAACACAGATTAATATTAACACACTCACTGACACACTGTGTATATCATGACCCACAGTCAGATACACCCTGTGAAGTGTAAAACATCCCCACTGTCCTCAGTAATATTAACACACTGACAGAGAACACAGATTAATATTAACACACTCACTGACACACTGTGTATATCATGACCCACAGTCAGATACACCCTGTGAAGTGTAAAACACCCCCACTGTCCTCAGTAATATTAACACACTGACAGAGGACACAGATTAATATTAACACACTCACTGACACACTGTGTATATCATGACCCACAGTCAGATACACCCTGTGAAGTGTAAAACACCCCCACTGTCCTCAGTAATATTAACACACTGACAGAGAACACAGATTAATATTAACACACTCACTGACACACTGTGTATATCATGACCCACAGTCAGATACACCCTGTGAAGTGTAAAACACCCCCACTGTCCTCAGTAATATTAACACACTGACAGAGAACACAGATTAATATTAACACACTCACTGACACACTGTGTATATCATGACCCACAGTCAGATACACCCTGTGAAGTGTAAAACACCCCCACTGTCCTCAGTAATATTAACACACTGACAGAGAACACAGATTAATATTAACACACTCACTGACACACTGTGTATATCATGATCCACAGTCAGATACACCCTGTGAAGTGTAAAACACCCCCACTGTCCTCAGTAATATTAACACACTGACAGAGAACACAGATTAATATTAACACACTCACTGACACACTGTGTATATCATGACCCACAGTCAGATACACCCTGTGAAGTGTAAAACACCCCCACTGTCTTCAGGAATATTAACACACTGACAGAGAACACAGATTAATATTAACACACTCACTGACACACTGTGTATATCATGACCCACAGTCAGATACACCCTGTGAAGTGTAAAACACCCCCACTGTCTTCAGGAATATTAACACACTGACAGAGAACACAGAATAATATTAACACACTCACTGACACACTGTGTAAATCATGACCCAGAGTCAGATACACCCTGTGAAGTGTAAAACATCCCCACTGTCCTCAGGAATATTAACACACTGACAGAGAACACAGATTAATATTAACACACTCACTGACACACTGTGTACATCATGACCCACAGTCAGATACACCCTGTGAAGTGTAAAACACCCCCACTGCCCTCAGTAATATTAACACACTGACAGAGAACACAGATTACTATTAACACACTCACTGACACACTGTGTATATCATGACCCACAGTCAGATAAACCCTGTGAAGTGTAAAACACCCCCACTGTGCTCAGGAATATTAACACACTGACAGAGAACACAGATTAATATTAACACACTCACTGACACACTGTGTATATCATGACCCACAGTCAGATACACCCTGTGAAGTGTAAAACACCCCCACTGTCTTCAGTAATATTAACACACTGACAGAGAACACAGATTAATATTAACACACTCACTGACACACTGTGTATATCATGACCCAGAGTCAGAAACACCCTGTGAAGTGTAAAACACCCCCACTGTCCTCAGGAATATTAACACACTGACAGAGAACACAGATTAATATTAACACACTCACTGACACACTGTGTATATCATGACCCAGAGTCAGATACACCCTGTGAAGTGTAAAACACCCCCACTGTCCTCAGTAATATTAACACACTGACAGAGAACACAGATTAATATTAACACACTCACTGACACACTGTGTATATCATGACCCACTGTCAGATACACCCTGTGAAGTGTAAAACACCCCCACTGTCCTCAGGAATATTAACACACTGACAGAGAACACAGATTAATATTAACACACTCACTGACACACTGTGTACATCATGACCCACAGTCAGATAAACCCTGTGAAGTGTAAAACACCCCCACTGTCCTCAGTAATATTAACACACTGACTGAGAACACAGATTAATATTAACACACTCACTGACACACTGTGTATATCATGACCCAGAGTCAGATACACCCTGTGAAGTGTAAAACACCCCCACTGTCCTCAGGAATATTAACACACTGACAGAGAACACAGATTAATATTAACACACTCACTGACACACTGTGTATATCATGACCCACAGTCAGATACACCCTGTGAAGTGTAAAACATCCCCACTGTCCTCAGTAATATTAACACACTGACAGAGAACACAGATTAATATTAACACACTCACTGACACACTGTGTACATCATGACCCACAGTCAGATACATCCTGTGAAATGTAAAACATCCCCACTGTCCTCAGTAATATTAACACACTGACAGAGAACACAGATTAATATTAACACACTCACTGACACACTGTGTACATCATGACCCACAGTCAGATAAACCGTGTGAAGTGTAAAACACCCCCACTGTCCTCAGGAATATTAACACACTGACAGAGAACACAGATTAATATTAACACACTCACTGACACACTGTGTATATCATGACCCACAGTCAGATACACGCTGTGAAGTGTAAAACACCCCCACTGTCCTCAGGAATATTAACACACTGACAGAGAACACAGATTAATATTAACATACTCACTGACACACTGTGTATATCATGACCCACAGTCAGATACACCCTGTGAAGGGTAAAACATCCCCACTGTCCTCAGGAATATTAACACACTGACAGAGAACACAGATTAATATTAACACACTCACTGACACATTGTGTACATCATGACCCACAGTCAGATACAACCTGTGAAGTGTAAAACACCCCCACTGTCCTCAGGAATATTAACACACTGACAGAGAACACAGATTAATATTAACACACTCACTGACACACTGTGTATATCATGACCCACAGTCAGATACACCCTGTGAAGTGTAAAACACCCCCACTGTCCTCAGGAATATTAACACACTGACAGAGAACACAGATTAATATTAACACACTCACTGACACACTGTGTATATCATGACCCACAGTCAGATACACCCTGTGAAGTGTAAAACACCCCACTGTCCTCAGTAATATTAACACACTGACAGAGAACACAGATTAATATTAACACACACACTGACACACTGTGAAAATCATGACCCACAGTCAGATACACCCTGTGAAGTGTAAAACACCCCCACCTTCCTCAGGAATATTAACACACTGACAGAGAACACAGATTAATATTAACACACTCACTGACACACTGTGTACATCATGACCCACAGTCAGATACACCCTGTGAAGTGTAAAACATCCCCACTGTCCTCAGTAAAATTAACACACTGACAGAGAACACAGATTAATATTAACACACTCACTGACACATTGTGTACATCATGACCCACAGTCAGATACAACCTGTGAAGTGTAAAACATCCCCACTGTCCTCAGGAATATTAACACACTGACAGAGAACACAGATTAATATTAAGACACTCACTGACACTCTGTGTATATCATGACCCACAGTCAGATACACCCTGTGAAGTGTAAAACACCCCCACTGTCCTCAGGAATATTAACACACTGACAGAGAACACAGATTAATATTAACACACTCACTGACACACTGTGTATATCATGACCCACAGTCAGATACACCCTGTGAAGTGTAAAACACCCCACTGTCCTCAGTAATATTAACACACTGACAGA
Source organism: Heterodontus francisci (assembly GCF_036365525.1). NCBI lineage: Eukaryota > Metazoa > Chordata > Chondrichthyes > Heterodontiformes > Heterodontidae > Heterodontus > Heterodontus francisci. The sequence goes on along the minus strand of NW_027142070.1, from coordinate 444,580 downwards.
GAACACAGATTAATATTAACACACACACTGACACACTGTGAAAATCATGACCCACAGTCAGATACACCCTGTGAAGTGTAAAACACCCCCACTTTCCTCAGGAATATTAACACACTGACAGAGAACACAGATAAATATTAACACACTCACTGACACACTGTGTACATCATGACCCACAGTGAGATACACCCTGTGAAATGTAAAACACCCCCACTTTCCTCAGTAATATTAACACACTGACAGAGAACACAGATTAATATTAACACACTCACTGACACACTGTGTACATCATGACCCAAAGTCAGATACACCCTGTGAAGTGTAAAACACCCCCACTGTCCTCAGTAATATTAACACACTGACAGAGGACACAGATTAATATAAACACACTCACTGACACACTGTGTATATCATGACCCACAGTCAGATAAACCCTGTGAAGTGTAAAACACCCCCACTGTCCTCAGTAATATTAACACACTGACAGAGGACACAGATTAATATTAACACACTCACTGACACACTGTGTATATCATGACCCACAGTCAGATACACCCTGTGAAGTGTAAAACACCCCCACTGTCTTCAGGAATATTAACACACTGTCAGAGAACACAGATTAATATTAACACACTCACTGACACACTGTGTATATCATGACCCACAGTCAGATACACCCTGTGAAGTGTAATACACCCCCACTGTCTTCAGGAATATTAACACACTGACAGAGAACACAGAATAATATTAACACACTCACTGACACACTGTGTAAATCATGACCCAGAGTCAGATACACCCTGTGAAGTGTAAAACATCCCCACTGTCCTCAGGAATATTAACACACTGACAGAGAACACAGATTAATATTAACACACTCACTGACACACTGTGTACATCATGACCCACAGTCAGATACACCCTGTGAAGTGTAAAACACCCCCACTGTCCTCAGTAATATTAACACACTGACAGAGAACACAGATTAATATTAACACACTCACTGACACACTGTGTACATCATGACCCACAGTCAGATACACCCTGTGAAGTGTCAAACACCCCCACTGTCCTCAGTAATATTAACACACTGACAGAGAACACAGATTAATATTAACACACTCACTGACACACTGTGTATATCATGACTCACAGTCAGATACACCCTGTGAAGTGTAAAACACCCACACTGCCCTCAGTAATATTAACACACTGACAGAGAACACAGATTACTATTAACACACTCACTGACACACTGTGTATATCATGACCCACAGTCAGATAAACCCTGTGAAGTGTAAAACACCCCCACTGTGCTCAGCAATATTAACACACTGACAGAGAATACAGATTAATATTAACACACTCACTGACACACTGTGTATATCATGACCCACAGTCAGATACACCCTGTGAAGTGTAAAACACCCCCACTGTCTTCAGTAATATTAACACACTGACAGAGAACACAGATTAATATTAACACACTCACTGACACACTGTGTATATCATGACCCAGAGTCAGATACACCCTGTGAAGTGTAAAACACCCCCACTGTCCTCAGGAATATTAACACACTGACAGAGAACACAGATTAATATTAACACACTCACTGACACACTGTTTATATCATGACCCACAGTCAGATACACCCTGTGAAGTGTAAAACATCCCCACTGTCCTCAGTAATATTAACACACTGACAGAGAACACAGATTAATATTAACACACTCACTGACACACTGTGTACATCATGACCCACAGTCAGATACATCCTGTGAAGTGTAAAACATCCCCACTGTCCTCAGTAATATTAACACACTGACAGAGAACACAGATTAATATTAACACACTCACTGACACACTGTGTACATCATGACCCACAGTCAGATAAACCGTGTGAAGTGTAAAACACCCCCACTGTCCTCAGGAATATTAACACACTGACAGAGAACACAGATTAATATTAACACACTCACTGACACACTGTGTATATCATGACCCACAGTCAGATACACGCTGTGAAGTGTAAAACACCCCCACTGTCCTCAGGAATATTAACACACTGACAGAGAACACAGATTAATATTAACATACTCACTGACACACTGTGTATATCATGACCCACAGTCAGATACACCCTGTGAAGGGTAAAACATCCCCACTGTCCTCAGGAATATTAACACACTGACAGAGAACACAGATTAATATTAACACACTCACTGACACATTGTGTACATCATGACCCACAGTCAGATACAACCTGTGAAGTGTAAAACACCCCCACTGTCCTCAGGAATATTAACACACTGACAGAGAACACAGATTAATATTAACACACTCACTGACACACTGTGTATATCATGACCCACAGTCAGATACACCCTGTGAAGTGTAAAACACCCCCACTGTCCTCAGGAATATTAACACACTGACAGAGAACACAGATTAATATTAACACACTCACTGACACACTGTGTATATCATGACCCACAGTCAGATACACCCTGTGAAGTGTAAAACACCCCACTGTCCTCAGTAATATTAACACACTGACAGAGAACACAGATTAATATTAACACACTCACTGACACACTGTGAAAATCATGACCCACAGTCAGATACACCCTGTGAAGTGTAAAACACCCCCACCTTCCTCAGGAATATTAACACACTGACAGAGAACACAGATTAATATTAACACACTCACTGACACACTGTGTACATCATGACCCACAGTCAGATACACCCTGTGAAGTGTAAAACATCCCCACTGTCCTCAGTAAAATTAACACACTGACAGAGAACACAGATTAATATTAACACACTCACTGACACATTGTGTACATCATGACCCACAGTCAGATACAACCTGTGAAGTGTAAAACATCCCCACTGTCCTCAGGAATATTAACACACTGACAGAGAACACAGATTAATATTAAGACACTCACTGACACTCTGTGTATATCATGACCCACAGTCAGATACACCCTGTGAAGTGTAAAACACCCCCACTGTCCTCAGGAATATTAACACACTGACAGAGAACACAGATTAATATTAACACACTCACTGACACACTGTGTATATCATGACCCACAGTCAGATACACCCTGTGAAGTGTAAAACACCCCACTGTCCTCAGTAATATTAACACACTGACAGAGAACACAGATTAATATTAACACACACACTGACACACTGTGAAAATCATGACCCACAGTCAGATACACCCTGTGAAGTGTAAAACACCCCCACTTTCCTCAGGAATATTAACACACTGACAGAGAACACAGATAAATATTAACACACTCACTGACACACTGTGTACATCATGACCCACAGTGAGATACACCCTGTGAAGTGTAAAACACCCCCACTTTCCTCAGTAATATTAACACACTGACAGAGAACACAGATTAATATTAACACACTCACTGACACACTGTGTACATCATGACCCAAAGTCAGATACACCCTGTGAAGTGTAAAACACCCCCACTGTCCTCAGTAATATTAACACACTGACAGAGAACACAGATTAATATAAACACACTCACTGACACACTGTGTATATCATGACCCACAGTCAGATAAACCCTGTGAAGTGTAAAACACCCCCACTATCCTCAGTAATATTAACACACTGACAGAGAACACAGATTAATATTAACACACTCACTGACACACTGTGTCCATCATGACCCACAGTCAGATACACCCTGTGAAGTGTAAAACACCCCCACTGTCCTCAATAATATTAACACACTGACTGAGAACACAGATTAATATTAACACACTCACTGACACACTGTGTATATCATCACCCACAGTCAGATACACCCTGTGAAGTGTAAAACACCCCCACTGTCCTCAGTAATATTAACACACTGACAGAGAACACAGATTAATATTAACACACTCACTGACACACTGTGTATATCATGACCCACAGTCAGATACACCCTGTGAAGTGTAAAACACCCCCACTATCCTCAGTAATATTAACACACTGACAGAGAACACAGATTAATATTAACACACTCACTGACACACTGTGTACATCATGACCCACAGTCAGATACACCCTGTGAAGTGTAAAACACCCCCACTGTCCTCAGGAATATTAACACACTGACAGAGAACACAGATAAATATTAACACACTCACTGACACACTGTGTATATCATGACCCACAGTCAGATACACCCTGTGAAGTGTAAAACATCCCCACTGTCCTCAGGCATATTAACACACTGACAGAGAACACAGATAAATATTAACACACTCACTGACACACTGTGTATATCATGACCCACAGTCAGATACACCCTGTGAAGTGTAAAACACCCCCACTGTCCTCAGTAATATTAACACACTGACAGAGAACACAGATTAATATTAACACACTCACTGACACACTGTGTACATCATGACCCACAGTCAGATACACCCTGTGAAGTGTAAAACACCCCCACTGTCCTCATTAATATTAACACACTGACAGAGAACACAGATTAATATTAACACACTCACTGACACACTGTGTATATCATGACCCACAGTCAGATACACCCTGTGAAGTGTAAAACACCCCCACTGTCCTCAGTAATATTAACACACTGACAGAGAACACAGATTAATATTAACACACTCACTGACACACTGTGTGCATCATGACCCACAGTCAGATACACCCTGTGAAGTGTAAAACACCCCCACTGTCCTCAGGAATATTAACACACTGACAGAGAACACAGATTAATATTAACACACTCACTGACACACTGTGTACTTCATGACCCACAGTCAGATACACCCTGTGAAGTGTAAAACACCCCCACTGTCCTCAGTAATATTAACACACTGACAGAGAACACAGATTAATATTAACACACTCACTGACACACTGTGTACATCATGACCCACAGTCAGATACACCCTGTGAAGTGTAAAACACCCCCACTGTCCTCATTAATATTAACACACTGACAGAGAACACAGATTAATATTAACACACTCACTGACACACTGTGTATATCATGACCCACAGTCAGATACACCCTGTGAAGTGTAAAACACCCCCACTGTCCTCAGTAATATTAACACACTGACAGAGAACACAGATTAATATTAACACACTCACTGACACACTGTGTACATCATGACCCACAGTCAGATACACCCTGTGAAGTGTAAAACACCCCCACTGTCCTCAGGAATATTAACACACTGACAGAGAACACAGATAAATATTAACACACTCACTGACACACTGTGTATATCATGACCCACAGTCAGATACACCCTGTGAAGTGTAAAACATCCCCACTGTCCTCAGGCATATTAACACACTGACAGAGAACACAGATAAATATTAACACACTCACTGACACACTGTGTATATCATGACCCACAGTCAGATACACCCTGTGAAGTGTAAAACACCCCCACTGTCCTCAGTAATATTAACACACTGACAGAGAACACAGATTAATATTAACACACTCACTGACACACTGTGTACATCATGACCCACAGTCAGATACACCCTGTGAAGTGTAAAACACCCCCACTGTCCTCATTAATATTAACACACTGACAGAGAACACAGATTAATATTAACACACTCACTGACACACTGTGTATATCATGACCCACAGTCAGATACACCCTGTGAAGTGTAAAACACCCCCACTGTCCTCAGTAATATTAACACACTGACAGAGAACACAGATTAATATTAACACACTCACTGACACACTGTGTGCATCATGACCCACAGTCAGATACACCCTGTGAAGTGTAAAACACCCCCACTGTCCTCAGGAATATTAACACACTGACAGAGAACACAGATTAATATTAACACACTCACTGACACACTGTGTACTTCATGACCCACAGTCAGATACACCCTGTGAAGTGTAAAACACCCCCACTGTCCTCAGTAATATTAACACACTGACAGAGAACACAGATTAATATTAACACACTCACTGACACACTGTGTACAACATGACCCACAGTCAGATACACCCTGTGAAGTGTAAAACACCCCCACTGTCTTCAGGAATATTAACACACTGACAGAGAACACAGATTAATATTAACACACTCACTGACACACTGTGTAAATCATGACCCAGAGTCAGATACACCCTGTGAAGTGTAAAACACCCCCACTGTCTACAGGAATATTAACACACTGACAGAGAACACAGATTAATATTAACACACTCACTGACACACTGTGTAAATCATGACCCAGAGTCAGATACACCCTGTGAAGTGTAAAACACCCCCACTGTCCTCAGTAATATTAACACACTGACAGAGAACACAGATTAATATTAACACACTCACTGACACACTGTGTATATCATGACCCACAGTCAGATACACCCTGTGAAGTGTAAAACACCCCCACTGTCTTCAGGAATATTAACACACTGACAGAGTACACAGATTAATATTAACACACTCACTGACACACTGTGTATATCATGACCCACAGTCAGATAAACCCTGTGAAGTGTAAAACACCCCCACTGTCCTCAGTAATATTAACACACTGACAGAGTACACAGATTAATATTAACACACTCACTGACACACTGTGTATATCATGACCCACAGTCAGATAAACCCTGTGAAGTGTAAAACACCCCCACTGTCCTCAGTAATATTAACACACTGACAGAGAACACAGATTAATATTAACACACTCACTGACACACTGTGTATATCATGACCCACAGACAGATACACCCTGTGAAGTGTAAAACACCCCCACTGTCCTCAGTAATATTAACACACTGACAGAGAACACAGATTAATATTAACACACTCACTGACACACTGTGTATATCATGACCCACAGTCAGATACACCCTGTGAAGTGTAAAACATCCCCACTGTCCTCAGTAATATTAACATACTGACAGAGAACACAGATTAATATTAACACACTCACTGACACACTGTGTACATCATGACCCACAGTCAGATACACCCTGTGAAGTGTAAAATACCCCCACTGTCCTCAGTAATATTAACACACTGACAGAGAACACAGATTAATATTAACACACTCACTGACACACTGTGTATATCATGACCCACAGTCAGATACACCCTGTGAAGTGTAAAACACCCCCACTGTCTTCAGGAATATTAACACACTGACAGAGAACACAGATTAATATTAACACACTCACTGACACACTGTGTAAATCATGACCCAGAGTCAGATACACCCTGTGAAGTGTAAAACATCCCCACTGTCCTCAGTAATATTAACACACTGACAGAGAACACAGATTAATATTAACACACTCACTGACACACTGTGTATATCATGACCCACAGTCAGATACACTCTGTGAAGTGTAAAACACCCCCACTGTCCTCAGTAATATTAACACACTGACAGAGAACACAGATTAATATTAACACACTCACTGACACACTGTGTAAATCATGACCCAGAGTCAGATACACCCTGTGAAGTGTAAAAAAACCCCACTGTCCTCAGTAATATTAACACACTGACAGAGAACACAGATTACTATTAACACACTCACTGACACACTGTGTATATCATGACCCACAGTCAGATAAACCCTGTGAAGTGTAAAAAACCCCCACTGTGCTCAGGAATATTAACACACTGACAGAGAACACAGATTAATATTAACACACTCACTGACACACTGTGTATATCATGACCCACAGTCAGATACACCCTGTGAAGTGTAAAACACCCCCACTGTCCTCAGTAATATTAACACACTGACAGAGAACACAGATTAAGATTAACACACTCACTGACACACTGTGTATATCATGACCCAGAGTCAGATACACCCTGTGAAGTGTAAAACACCCCCACTGTCCTCAGTAATATTAACACACTGACAGAGAACACAGATTAATATTAACACACTCACTGACACACTGTGTATATCATGACCCACAGTCAGATAAACCCTGTGAAGTGTAAACCACCCCCACTGTCCTCAGGAAAATTAACACACTGACAGAGAACACAGATTAATATTAACACACTCACTGACACACTGTGTATATCATGACCCACTGTCAGATACACCCTGTGAAGTGTAAAACACCCCCACTGTCCTCAGTAATATTAACACACTGACAGAGAACACAGATTAATATTAACACACTCACTGACACACTGTGTATATCATGACCCACAGTCAGATAAACCCTGTGAAGTGTAAAACACCCCCACTGTCCTCAGGAATATTAACACACTGACAGAGAACACAGATTAATATTAACACACTCACTGACACACTGTGTATATCATGACCCACAGTCAGATAAACCCTGTGAAGTGTAAAACACCCCCACTGTCCTCAGTAATATTAACACACTGACAGAGAACACAGATTAATATTAACACACTCACTGACACACTGTGTACATCATGACCCACAGTCAGATACACCCTGTGAAGTGCAAAACATCCCCACTGTCCTCAGTAATATTAAAACACTGACAGAGAACACAGATTAATATTAACACACTCACTGACACACTGTGTATATCATGACCCGCAGTCAGATACACCCTGTGAAGTGTAAAACACCCCCACTGTCCTCAGTAATATTAACACACTGACAGAGAACACAGATTAATATTAACACACTCACTGACACACTGTGTAAATCATGACCCACAGTCAGATACACCCTGTGAAGTGTAAAACACCCCCACTGTCCTCAGCAATATTAACGCACTGACAGAGAACACAGTTTAATATTAACACACTCACTGACACACTGTGTATATCATGACCCACAGTCAGATACACCCTGTGAAGTGTAAAACACCCCCACTGTCCTCAGCAATATTAACACACTGACAGAGAACACAGATTAATATTAACACACTCACTGACACACTGTGTATATCATGACCCACAGTCAGATACACCCTGTGAAGTGTAAAACACCCCCACTGTCCTCAGGAATATTAACACACTGACAGAGAACACAGATTAATATTAACACACTCACTGACACACTGTGTATATCATGACCCACAGTCAGATACACCCTGTGAAGTGTAAAACACCCCCACTGTCCTCAGGAATATTAACACACTGACAGAGAACACAGATTAATATTAACACACTCACTGACACACTGTGTATATCATGACCCACAGTCAGATACACCCTGTGAAGTGTAAAACACCCCCACTGTCCTCAGTAATATTAACACACTGACAGAGGACACAGATTAATATTAACACACTCACTGACACACTGTGTATATCATGACCCACAGTCAGATACACCCTGTGAAGTGTAAAACACCCCCACTGTCCTCAGTAATATTAACACACTGACAGAGAACACAGATTAATATTAACACACTCACTGACACACTGTGTATATCATGACCCACAGTCAGATACACCCTGTGAAGTGTAAAACAAGCCCACTGTCCTCAGTAATATTAACACACTGACAGAGGACACAGATTAATATTAACACACTCACTGACACACTGTGTACATCATGACCCAGAGTCAGATAAA